>NC_139806.1:215000-222500 GCF_963457635.1 Microchirus variegatus
TCGCAACAAAGTCAGCTCACTGTCAAAGTGCATCAGCATAAATAGAGTGTTTGTTGACTACTATTCCGCTTACGGCCATACCACCCTGAACACGCCCGATCTCGTCTGATCTCGGAAGCTAAGCAGGGTCGGGCCTGGTTAGTACTTGGATGGGAGACCGCCTGGGAATACCAGGTGCTGTAAGCTTTTTCAACCACCACATGTGCAAAGTGCATCAGGGCAAATGGATCGTTTCCTCATTTAAAAAAAATCATTTAAATTATTCCTTAAGAGATATGTGAATATTTTCAACGGATCCTTGTTCAGGGCGATGCCGACTACTACTGTGTAAAATTTCAAGTCATTCAGACATACTTTTTGGGCAAAAAGTGAGTTTTTTCGCAACAAAGTCAGCTCACTGTCAAAGTGCATCAGCATAAATAGAGTGTTTGTTGACTACTATTCCGCTTACGGCCATACCACCCTGAACACGCCCGATCTCGTCTGATCTCGGAAGCTAAGCAGGGTCGGGCCTGGTTAGTACTTGGATGGGAGACCGCCTGGGAATACCAGGTGCTGTAAGCTTTTTCAACCACCATGTGCAAAGTGCATCAGGGCAAATGGATCGTTTCCTCATTTAAAAAAAATCATTTAAATTATTCCTTAAGAGATATGTGAATATTTTCAACGGATCCTTGTTCAGGGCGATGCCGACTACTACTGTGTAAAATTTCAAGTCATTCAGACATACTTTTTGGGCAAAAAGTGAGTTTTTTCGCAACAAAGTCAGCTCACTGTCAAAGTGCATCAGCATAAATAGAGTGTTTGTTGACTACTATTCCGCTTACGGCCATACCACCCTGAACACGCCCGATCTCGTCTGATCTCGGAAGCTAAGCAGGGTCGGGCCTGGTTAGTACTTGGATGGGAGACCGCCTGGGAATACCAGGTGCTGTAAGCTTTTTCAACCACCATGTGCAAAGTGCATCAGGGCAAATGGATCGTTTCCTCATTTAAAAAAAATCATTTAAATTATTCCTTAAGAGATATGTGAATATTTTCAACGGATCCTTGTTCAGGGCGATGCCGACTACTACTGTGTAAAATTTCAAGTCATTCAGACATACTTTTTGGGCAAAAAGTGAGTTTTTTCGCAACAAAGTCAGCTCACTGTCAAAGTGCATCAGCATAAATAGAGTGTTTGTTGACTACTATTCCGCTTACGGCCATACCACCCTGAACACGCCCGATCTCGTCTGATCTCGGAAGCTAAGCAGGGTCGGGCCTGGTTAGTACTTGGATGGGAGACCGCCTGGGAATACCAGGTGCTGTAAGCTTTTTCAACCACCATGTGCAAAGTGCATCAGGGCAAATGGATCGTTTCCTCATTTAAAAAAAATCATTTAAATTATTCCTTAAGAGATATGTGAATATTTTCAACGGATCCTTGTTCAGGGCGATGCCGACTACTACTGTGTAAAATTTCAAGTCATTCAGACATACTTTTTGGGCAAAAAGTGAGTTTTTTCGCAACAAAGTCAGCTCACTGTCAAAGTGCATCAGCATAAATAGAGTGTTTGTTGACTACTATTCCGCTTACGGCCATACCACCCTGAACACGCCCGATCTCGTCTGATCTCGGAAGCTAAGCAGGGTCGGGCCTGGTTAGTACTTGGATGGGAGACCGCCTGGGAATACCAGGTGCTGTAAGCTTTTTCAACCACCATGTGCAAAGTGCATCAGGGCAAATGGATCGTTTCCTCATTTAAAAAAAATCATTTAAATTATTCCTTAAGAGATATGTGAATATTTTCAACGGATCCTTGTTCAGGGCGATGCCGACTACTACTGTGTAAAATTTCAAGTCATTCAGACATACTTTTTGGGCAAAAAGTGAGTTTTTTCGCAACAAAGTCAGCTCACTGTCAAAGTGCATCAGCATAAATAGAGTGTTTGTTGACTACTATTCCGCTTACGGCCATACCACCCTGAACACGCCCGATCTCGTCTGATCTCGGAAGCTAAGCAGGGTCGGGCCTGGTTAGTACTTGGATGGGAGACCGCCTGGGAATACCAGGTGCTGTAAGCTTTTTCAACCACCATGTGCAAAGTGCATCAGGGCAAATGGATCGTTTCCTCATTTAAAAAAAATCATTTAAATTATTCCTTAAGAGATATGTGAATATTTTCAACGGATCCTTGTTCAGGGCGATGCCGACTACTACTGTGTAAAATTTCAAGTCATTCAGACATACTTTTTGGGCAAAAAGTGAGTTTTTTCGCAACAAAGTCAGCTCACTGTCAAAGTGCATCAGCATAAATAGAGTGTTTGTTGACTACTATTCCGCTTACGGCCATACCACCCTGAACACGCCCGATCTCGTCTGATCTCGGAAGCTAAGCAGGGTCGGGCCTGGTTAGTACTTGGATGGGAGACCGCCTGGGAATACCAGGTGCTGTAAGCTTTTTCAACCACCATGTGCAAAGTGCATCAGGGCAAATGGATCGTTTCCTCATTTAAAAAAAATCATTTAAATTATTCCTTAAGAGATATGTGAATATTTTCAACGGATCCTTGTTCAGGGCGATGCCGACTACTACTGTGTAAAATTTCAAGTCATTCAGACATACTTTTTGGGCAAAAAGTGAGTTTTTTCGCAACAAAGTCAGCTCACTGTCAAAGTGCATCAGCATAAATAGAGTGTTTGTTGACTACTATTCCGCTTACGGCCATACCACCCTGAACACGCCCGATCTCGTCTGATCTCGGAAGCTAAGCAGGGTCGGGCCTGGTTAGTACTTGGATGGGAGACCGCCTGGGAATACCAGGTGCTGTAAGCTTTTTCAACCACCACATGTGCAAAGTGCATCAGGGCAAATGGATCGTTTCCTCATTTAAAAAAAATCATTTAAATTATTCCTTAAGAGATATGTGAATATTTTCAACGGATCCTTGTTCAGGGCGATGCCGACTACTACTGTGTAAAATTTCAAGTCATTCAGACATACTTTTTGGGCAAAAAGTGAGTTTTTTCGCAACAAAGTCAGCTCACTGTCAAAGTGCATCAGCATAAATAGAGTGTTTGTTGACTACTATTCCGCTTACGGCCATACCACCCTGAACACGCCCGATCTCGTCTGATCTCGGAAGCTAAGCAGGGTCGGGCCTGGTTAGTACTTGGATGGGAGACCGCCTGGGAATACCAGGTGCTGTAAGCTTTTTCAACCACCATGTGCAAAGTGCATCAGGGCAAATGGATCGTTTCCTCATTTAAAAAAAATCATTTAAATTATTCCTTAAGAGATATGTGAATATTTTCAACGGATCCTTGTTCAGGGCGATGCCGACTACTACTGTGTAAAATTTCAAGTCATTCAGACATACTTTTTGGGCAAAAAGTGAGTTTTTTCGCAACAAAGTCAGCTCACTGTCAAAGTGCATCAGCATAAATAGAGTGTTTGTTGACTACTATTCCGCTTACGGCCATACCACCCTGAACACGCCCGATCTCGTCTGATCTCGGAAGCTAAGCAGGGTCGGGCCTGGTTAGTACTTGGATGGGAGACCGCCTGGGAATACCAGGTGCTGTAAGCTTTTTCAACCACCACATGTGCAAAGTGCATCAGGGCAAATGGATCGTTTCCTCATTTAAAAAAAATCATTTAAATTATTCCTTAAGAGATATGTGAATATTTTCAACGGATCCTTGTTCAGGGCGATGCCGACTACTACTGTGTAAAATTTCAAGTCATTCAGACATACTTTTTGGGCAAAAAGTGAGTTTTTTCGCAACAAAGTCAGCTCACTGTCAAAGTGCATCAGCATAAATAGAGTGTTTGTTGACTACTATTCCGCTTACGGCCATACCACCCTGAACACGCCCGATCTCGTCTGATCTCGGAAGCTAAGCAGGGTCGGGCCTGGTTAGTACTTGGATGGGAGACCGCCTGGGAATACCAGGTGCTGTAAGCTTTTTCAACCACCATGTGCAAAGTGCATCAGGGCAAATGGATCGTTTCCTCATTTAAAAAAAATCATTTAAATTATTCCTTAAGAGATATGTGAATATTTTCAACGGATCCTTGTTCAGGGCGATGCCGACTACTACTGTGTAAAATTTCAAGTCATTCAGACATACTTTTTGGGCAAAAAGTGAGTTTTTTCGCAACAAAGTCAGCTCACTGTCAAAGTGCATCAGCATAAATAGAGTGTTTGTTGACTACTATTCCGCTTACGGCCATACCACCCTGAACACGCCCGATCTCGTCTGATCTCGGAAGCTAAGCAGGGTCGGGCCTGGTTAGTACTTGGATGGGAGACCGCCTGGGAATACCAGGTGCTGTAAGCTTTTTCAACCACCATGTGCAAAGTGCATCAGGGCAAATGGATCGTTTCCTCATTTAAAAAAAATCATTTAAATTATTCCTTAAGAGATATGTGAATATTTTCAACGGATCCTTGTTCAGGGCGATGCCGACTACTACTGTGTAAAATTTCAAGTCATTCAGACATACTTTTTGGGCAAAAAGTGAGTTTTTTCGCAACAAAGTCAGCTCACTGTCAAAGTGCATCAGCATAAATAGAGTGTTTGTTGACTACTATTCCGCTTACGGCCATACCACCCTGAACACGCCCGATCTCGTCTGATCTCGGAAGCTAAGCAGGGTCGGGCCTGGTTAGTACTTGGATGGGAGACCGCCTGGGAATACCAGGTGCTGTAAGCTTTTTCAACCACCATGTGCAAAGTGCATCAGGGCAAATGGATCGTTTCCTCATTTAAAAAAAATCATTTAAATTATTCCTTAAGAGATATGTGAATATTTTCAACGGATCCTTGTTCAGGGCGATGCCGACTACTACTGTGTAAAATTTCAAGTCATTCAGACATACTTTTTGGGCAAAAAGTGAGTTTTTTCGCAACAAAGTCAGCTCACTGTCAAAGTGCATCAGCATAAATAGAGTGTTTGTTGACTACTATTCCGCTTACGGCCATACCACCCTGAACACGCCCGATCTCGTCTGATCTCGGAAGCTAAGCAGGGTCGGGCCTGGTTAGTACTTGGATGGGAGACCGCCTGGGAATACCAGGTGCTGTAAGCTTTTTCAACCACCACATGTGCAAAGTGCATCAGGGCAAATGGATCGTTTCCTCATTTAAAAAAAATCATTTAAATTATTCCTTAAGAGATATGTGAATATTTTCAACGGATCCTTGTTCAGGGCGATGCCGACTACTACTGTGTAAAATTTCAAGTCATTCAGACATACTTTTTGGGCAAAAAGTGAGTTTTTTCGCAACAAAGTCAGCTCACTGTCAAAGTGCATCAGCATAAATAGAGTGTTTGTTGACTACTATTCCGCTTACGGCCATACCACCCTGAACACGCCCGATCTCGTCTGATCTCGGAAGCTAAGCAGGGTCGGGCCTGGTTAGTACTTGGATGGGAGACCGCCTGGGAATACCAGGTGCTGTAAGCTTTTTCAACCACCACATGTGCAAAGTGCATCAGGGCAAATGGATCGTTTCCTCATTTAAAAAAAATCATTTAAATTATTCCTTAAGAGATATGTGAATATTTTCAACGGATCCTTGTTCAGGGCGATGCCGACTACTACTGTGTAAAATTTCAAGTCATTCAGACATACTTTTTGGGCAAAAAGTGAGTTTTTTCGCAACAAAGTCAGCTCACTGTCAAAGTGCATCAGCATAAATAGAGTGTTTGTTGACTACTATTCCGCTTACGGCCATACCACCCTGAACACGCCCGATCTCGTCTGATCTCGGAAGCTAAGCAGGGTCGGGCCTGGTTAGTACTTGGATGGGAGACCGCCTGGGAATACCAGGTGCTGTAAGCTTTTTCAACCACCATGTGCAAAGTGCATCAGGGCAAATGGATCGTTTCCTCATTTAAAAAAAATCATTTAAATTATTCCTTAAGAGATATGTGAATATTTTCAACGGATCCTTGTTCAGGGCGATGCCGACTACTACTGTGTAAAATTTCAAGTCATTCAGACATACTTTTTGGGCAAAAAGTGAGTTTTTTCGCAACAAAGTCAGCTCACTGTCAAAGTGCATCAGCATAAATAGAGTGTTTGTTGACTACTATTCCGCTTACGGCCATACCACCCTGAACACGCCCGATCTCGTCTGATCTCGGAAGCTAAGCAGGGTCGGGCCTGGTTAGTACTTGGATGGGAGACCGCCTGGGAATACCAGGTGCTGTAAGCTTTTTCAACCACCATGTGCAAAGTGCATCAGGGCAAATGGATCGTTTCCTCATTTAAAAAAAATCATTTAAATTATTCCTTAAGAGATATGTGAATATTTTCAACGGATCCTTGTTCAGGGCGATGCCGACTACTACTGTGTAAAATTTCAAGTCATTCAGACATACTTTTTGGGCAAAAAGTGAGTTTTTTCGCAACAAAGTCAGCTCACTGTCAAAGTGCATCAGCATAAATAGAGTGTTTGTTGACTACTATTCCGCTTACGGCCATACCACCCTGAACACGCCCGATCTCGTCTGATCTCGGAAGCTAAGCAGGGTCGGGCCTGGTTAGTACTTGGATGGGAGACCGCCTGGGAATACCAGGTGCTGTAAGCTTTTTCAACCACCATGTGCAAAGTGCATCAGGGCAAATGGATCGTTTCCTCATTTAAAAAAAATCATTTAAATTATTCCTTAAGAGATATGTGAATATTTTCAACGGATCCTTGTTCAGGGCGATGCCGACTACTACTGTGTAAAATTTCAAGTCATTCAGACATACTTTTTGGGCAAAAAGTGAGTTTTTTCGCAACAAAGTCAGCTCACTGTCAAAGTGCATCAGCATAAATAGAGTGTTTGTTGACTACTATTCCGCTTACGGCCATACCACCCTGAACACGCCCGATCTCGTCTGATCTCGGAAGCTAAGCAGGGTCGGGCCTGGTTAGTACTTGGATGGGAGACCGCCTGGGAATACCAGGTGCTGTAAGCTTTTTCAACCACCATGTGCAAAGTGCATCAGGGCAAATGGATCGTTTCCTCATTTAAAAAAAATCATTTAAATTATTCCTTAAGAGATATGTGAATATTTTCAACGGATCCTTGTTCAGGGCGATGCCGACAACTACTGTGTAAAATTTCAAGTCATTCAGACATACTTTTTGGGCAAAAAGTGAGTTTTTTCGCAACAAAGTCAGCTCACTGTCAAAGTGCATCAGCATAAATAGAGTGTTTGTTGACTACTATTCCGCTTACGGCCATACCACCCTGAACACGCCCGATCTCGTCTGATCTCGGAAGCTAAGCAGGGTCGGGCCTGGTTAGTACTTGGATGGGAGACCGCCTGGGAATACCAGGTGCTGTAAGCTTTTTCAACCACCATGTGCAAAGTGCATCAGGGCAAATGGATCGTTTCCTCATTTAAAAAAAATCATTTAAATTATTCCTTAAGAGATATGTGAATATTTTCAACGGATCCTTGTTCAGGGCGATGCCGACTACTACTGTGTAAAATTTCAAGTCATTCAG
>NC_139806.1:230000-492500 GCF_963457635.1 Microchirus variegatus
TGTGTAAAATTTCAAGTCATTCAGACATACTTTTTGGGCAAAAAGTGAGTTTTTTCGCAACAAAGTCAGCTCACTGTCAAAGTGCATCAGCATAAATAGAGTGTTTGTTGACTACTATTCCGCTTACGGCCATACCACCCTGAACACGCCCGATCTCGTCTGATCTCGGAAGCTAAGCAGGGTCGGGCCTGGTTAGTACTTGGATGGGAGACCGCCTGGGAATACCAGGTGCTGTAAGCTTTTTCAACCACCATGTGCAAAGTGCATCAGGGCAAATGGATCGTTTCCTCATTTAAAAAAAATCATTTAAATTATTCCTTAAGAGATATGTGAATATTTTCAACGGATCCTTGTTCAGGGCGATGCCGACTACTACTGTGTAAAATTTCAAGTCATTCAGACATACTTTTTGGGCAAAAAGTGAGTTTTTTCGCAACAAAGTCAGCTCACTGTCAAAGTGCATCAGCATAAATAGAGTGTTTGTTGACTACTATTCCGCTTACGGCCATACCACCCTGAACACGCCCGATCTCGTCTGATCTCGGAAGCTAAGCAGGGTCGGGCCTGGTTAGTACTTGGATGGGAGACCGCCTGGGAATACCAGGTGCTGTAAGCTTTTTCAACCACCATGTGCAAAGTGCATCAGGGCAAATGGATCGTTTCCTCATTTAAAAAAAATCATTTAAATTATTCCTTAAGAGATATGTGAATATTTTCAACGGATCCTTGTTCAGGGCGATGCCGACTACTACTGTGTAAAATTTCAAGTCATTCAGACATACTTTTTGGGCAAAAAGTGAGTTTTTTCGCAACAAAGTCAGCTCACTGTCAAAGTGCATCAGCATAAATAGAGTGTTTGTTGACTACTATTCCGCTTACGGCCATACCACCCTGAACACGCCCGATCTCGTCTGATCTCGGAAGCTAAGAAGCTAAGCAGGGTCGGGCCTGGTTAGTACTTGGATGGGAGACCGCCTGGGAATACCAGGTGCTGTAAGCTTTTTCAACCACCACATGTGCAAAGTGCATCAGGGCAAATGGATCGTTTCCTCATTTAAAAAAAATCATTTAAATTATTCCTTAAGAGATATGTGAATATTTTCAACGGATCCTTGTTCAGGGCGACGTTGACTACTACTGTGTAAAATTTCAAGTCATTCAGACATACTTTTTGGGCAAAAAGTGAGTTTTTTCGCAACAAAGTCAGCTCACTGTCAAAGTGCATCAGCATAAATAGAGTGTTTGTTGACTACTATTCCGCTTACGGCCATACCACCCTGAACACGCCCGATCTCGTCTGATCTCGGAAGCTAAGCAGGGTCGGGCCTGGTTAGTACTTGGATGGGAGACCGCCTGGGAATGGCTCATGACCCCCCCAAGTCCCTATTCCTCAACCCTGGGATCGATCAAAAAGGATCAAAAAGGATGGCGCCATCTCCTGGCCTCTGGTGGGAGGTTTTATTTCCAGAAATGTCATGTACAAGGCCCAGCTTATCAAAAAACACTGGTCTGCTGAATGTTTTGTTTATTATGTTCATAGTTTGAGTTGATGTAGCTGATATAATCTGAGATTGATATAATCAAGTGGATAAGTGTTTAATTGTTACCTTTTTGGGCTGAATGAAGGAAAAGGGTGTAAGAATGTATTCAGTGCACTCTCACTTTGTCTGGAAGACATCTGAGCCGTTCACACAACTCACTGTTTTGACCACACAGGTGGGCATGTCACACAGAGACTCCAAAATACTTTTACAACTTTTATTTTTCACTCAGAATGTGAATCCATATAAAACACAAGTAAACAAGATCTGTTTAGTTTAAAGCTCGCTCACCACGACAAGGTACAGATCTACGAGCGAGAAGACGAGACAAACATTTACTATCATTTGTAAACATTTAGTTAAACATGGAGCTGACAGACATACACACATCACAAGGACAGGCAGAACATATACTACAAAGTGCACTTTAACAGCAATATAAATAATAATAAATAAAAAACAAACAAAAGAACTTCAAGTAAAACTGTAAAGTGCGTTTTTAAAAAAAAAAAACTATATAAGTAAATAGATTGTGCTTGATGAAGCACTTTAAAACACACACACACACACAAACAAGCCTCTTTCTTCTACAGTGGCATCACAGAGGTAAATTATTCACACACACACACACACATATATTTACACGTATTTACACGGCCCTCTTTTCCAACTCCGCATCCACAACACTCTTAAAATGTTCAAAGTTGTCATACACCACATTGTCGAAGCCAGAGGTGGTGGACTTCCTCGTGGATGGACAGTAAGAAAATATTTTCTGGCTGCTTCCAGCCACTTTGTCCTTGGAAGGGGTGTACCTCTTCCGCTGTCCACCACAGTTTGGCACACGGCAAGCCGCACAAGGCCGTGAGGACTTGTTAGGCATGAATGCCTTCACTGTTGGTGCAGGAGGGACAAAGCTCTGGCTGCAGGATGGCCCACGAAACAGGACAGAGGGGGCCTGTGGCTGTGTGGGGAGGACCAGCAGTATGGGTGCTGCCGACACAGGGGGTGGGCCATCGGTGGATGCAGCAGCAGGGATGGGCGCAGGATGCCTCAGCGGAATGGGGGTGAGTGCAGCAGGCTTCAGCCGGGTGGAGGACGACAACACAGTGGGCTGAGCGGGCCGGTTTGTGCGAGTCACAAGCTCTGGCTCATCAGCAAATAATCTGGAAACATAAAATACACGTGATCAGTATTGATATGACGTGTGTGCTTTCCACAGCCAACACGTGAAACAAAGTGCTGATGACAACTTACCTCCGCTTCTCACCATGTCGCTTTCCAGCCTCGTGATGGGTGTGCTGGTACTGCACCTGAGGCCGGTCTGGCGGAGGGAGGGATGTTGGCAGCGCAGGGGCCTCCGGGAACGGTGCATCCGACAGCACTTTCAGGTGAGGAGTTACCTTCGGTATTACTGTCGCCCCATAGTTGGCCTTCTTCTCCTCCCTAGCAGTGAAGGTCGAGATCGATTTGGCGTTAATGTTGGGCAGTGGAATGGCGAGACCGCCGAGGATGGGGTCGTCTCGGACACGGTCAGCAATCCTCTTGTACTGTCCCTTCAATGAAGCCGTGACCTTGCTAGGGGAGTTGAGCTGGTTGGCCGGCGCGCGGTGCTTAAGCATCTTGAGGAGGAGGTAGAGCAGGCGACTGTCCTCGGTCACCTGTGCCGCCTGAGCATACCTCATCCAGCCAAACTTTGTCTTCTGGGCTGCTCTGGTCTCAGGAGAGTCCGCCCCAAGACACCGACCGAACAAGGTGTAGCCCCACCTTGACTCATACTGCTTGACAAAGCGGGCGGCGGTCTTGTCGTGGTCATGGAGAGCGTTGGCTGCGGCGGCGATCTTCTGCCGGAGGTCAACCGGCACGAGGAGGAGGTCGCTGTTGTCGGCCAGTTGTAGGAGGAGCAAGGCCAGTGCCTCCACTTCCTCTATACCTGGCAGATGCAGGTGTCGATGGCTCATCAGCACGTCTTGCAGGGCAGGACTGTCCTCCTCTTCTGCCTGTTCTGAGTGAGGACGACGTGCTTCTCAGTGACGCAGTCTATCGGGTCCTCCTCTTCACCGGAAGACGCACCGAGACCCTCGTCTGCTGTCTCGTCATCGACGTCCTGCTCAGTCGACTCCGACGATTCCTCCTCCTCCTCCTCACGAGACTGCTCTTCCACAACTGCAGATATATAATTGTACTTATCACAGACATGTCTACAAACAATATTTTTGTTGTAAAAAAAAGTGTGTGCTTTAACTACTGTACCTTTCTGCATGTAGTAGTCCCTGGCAGTGAAGCTGGTGGACTGGCACATGGCGTACTCCACACCAAGGAGCTCCTCCTCGTCAGGGTGCTCGTACGCTTCGGGGACTGGCATCGGTGCAGCAAAGTTGGGCTCCAGGACGTGCTTCTTGCCGAAGAGAACCTCAGCCTGCTGGTTTATGCGCTGGATCTGCCGCGGGTCCAAGCAAGACGTCTGCCGGCCCTGACCACCAGCGACACGGATCGATGCCATGCGGTGGTTCCACTGCACAGCAAAGGACACCAAGTATACCTGAAACACACATTTCCATTTGACTGTTATTGACTGTTATTGTGTACAATGCTGACACAATACAAGTGATGACTGAAGCTGTGAAATAAAATTTATCACTGAATCGATCATTGACACTTTTCTTTTTAAATTATACCATGTGCAATAAAGCAGACACATGTATGTATGTACATATATGTATATGTGTGTGTTTTAATCACTTACTTGGAACGGCATGATCCCACATCGCTGTGAAGGGATGGCGTTGAACAAGTGGGCGTTGAACAGCCTTAGAATTTTTAAGAAAAGTATGTGCAATTTCAACAACACTATCAATCAGTTCAACATTTATTTCAGTTATACCTGCGCACAGTGCATAACAATTAACAAACATTTACATTTGTCCCTGAAACATGGCATCGTTTAGCCTACAAAAGTGCATCGAATCTGTACATATAACAAAAACCTCACATACATAACATGTATGGCATTTATAAGAAAAAGTGCATCAAATGCACACATATAACAAAAACCTCACATACATAACATGTATGGCATTTATAAGAAATTATTTCATACTCAACCAAACTCTTTGGTAGCTATTCTGTTGCTGACTAACACTGAATTTCACTACAACTATTACAGCAAATATTGATTTTTTATAATTCATTTTAAGTGCAAAGTTGAATGTAGCATTCTACAGGGTTTAGTAGTCTCATTATGTCTTTTTTGACAAAGACATTTAGCTAATGAGGGTGTCAGGGCCATATAATACTATTGATATATTAAATATATATATATATATATATATATTATATTAATAATATTTAATTAATTTGATGCCGTATATATATATATACACTGCACTATATTAAATATATCTATACTATATTCAGTATCTAAATCTATATTTTTTTCAATCAAAATCTGTGTATGAATCAAAAGCACGCTAAAATACACACTGTATAACGATAGAATGACACTGATATCACCGCTCCTATCTCTTATAACGGGGGGGGGGGGGGCGAATACTTTGTTAATAGCCCCAACTAAAAGAAAATGCAACGAATTACGGATTAATCCTGAGAAAACGTTGTTCTAAGAGTACAGTTGTTCGTTCGTTAGCCCGTTAGCTAACAACGATCGGCAGCAACCGGTGTCCCGTTAGCCGCTGCCGATGCGATATCATTACACATTAACGAGCCGAATCCCGCATATCAACGATGGGTATGGTCAGTTTCTGATTTCTACACAGTCTTACTATACAGTTTAAAACATGCCATACAAATGTGTAAGTGACGAGCGAAGGATGAAGAGACTTACCTGCGCGAAAAAACATCAACAATGGCGTCGCCGGCAGCAGCAGGAGCCGGTGTCGATAGGATGACGTCACCACTCCCCGCTCAATGATTGGTCTGTTGAGCGCTCAGCTCTGCTCAACTCTGCTCAACCATTGGCGGATCGGTGCTCAGCTCTGCTCAGCTCTGCTCAACCATTGGTCAGCTGAGGATCACATAGGGACTTGGAGGAGAATTCGCCTGGGAATACCAGGTGCTGTAAGCTTTTTCAACCACCACATGTGCAAAGTGCATCAGGGCAAATGGATCGTTTCCTCATTTAAAAAAAATCATTTAAATTATTCCTTAAGAGATATGTGAATATTTTCAACGGATCCTTGTTCAGGGCGATGCCGACTACTACTGTGTAAAATTTCAAGTCATTCAGACATACTTTTTGGGCAAAAAGTGAGTTTTTTCGCAACAAAGTCAGCTCACTGTAAAAGTGCATCAGCATAAATAGAGTGTTTGTTGACTACTTTTCCGCTTACGGCCATACCACCCTGAACACGCCCGATCTCGTCTGATCTCGGAAGCTAAGCAGGGTCGGGCCTGGTTAGTACTTGGATGGGAGACCGCCTGGGAATACCAGGTGCTGTAAGCTTTTTCAACCACCACATGTGCAAAGTGCATCAGGGCAAATGGATCGTTTCCTCATTTAAAAAAAATAATTTAAATCATTCCTTAAGAGATATGTGAATATTTTCAACGGATCCTTGTTCAGGGCGATGCCGACTACTACTGTGTAAAATTTCAAGTCATTCAGACATACTTTTTGGGCAAAAAGTGAGTTTTTTCGCAACAAAGTCAGCTCACTGTCAAAGTGCATCAGCATAAATAGAGTGTTTGTTGACTACTATTCCGCTTACGGCCATACCACCCTGAACACGCCCGATCTCGTCTGATCTCGGAAGCTAAGCAGGGTCGGGCCTGGTTAGTACTTGGATGGGAGACCGCCTGGGAATACCAGGTGCTGTAAGCTTTTTCAACCACCACATGTGCAAAGTGCATCAGGGCAAATGGATCGTTTCCTCATTTAAAAAAAATCATTTAAATTATTCCTTAAGAGATATGTGAATATTTTCAACGGATCCTTGTTCAGGGCGATGCCGACTACTACTGTGTAAAATTTCAAGTCATTCAGACATACTTTTTGGGCAAAAAGTGAGTTTTTTCGCAACAAAGTCAGCTCACTGTCAAAGTGCATCAGCATAAATAGAGTGTTTGTTGACTACTATTCCGCTTACGGCCATACCACCCTGAACACGCCCGATCTCGTCTGATCTCGGAAGCTAAGCAGGGTCGGGCCTGGTTAGTACTTGGATGGGAGACCGCCTGGGAATACCAGGTGCTGTTAGCTTTTTCAACCACCACATGTGCAAAGTGCATCAGGGCAAATGGATCGTTTCCTCATTTAAAAAAAATCATTTAAATCATTCCTTAAGAGATATGTGAATATTTTCAACGGATCCTTGTTCAGGGCGATGCCGACTACTACTGTGTAAAATTTCAAGTCATTCAGACATACTTTTTGGGCAAAAAGTGAGTTTTTTCGCAACAAAGTCAGCTCACTGTAAAAGTGCATCAGCATAAATAGAGTGTTTGTTGACTACTTTTCCGCTTACGGCCATACCACCCTGAACACGCCCGATCTCGTCTGATCTCGGAAGCTAAGCAGGGTCGGGCCTGGTTAGTACTTGGATGGGAGACCGCCTGGGAATACCAGGTGCTGTAAGCTTTTTCAACCACCACATGTGCAAAGTGCATCAGGGCAAATGGATCGTTTCCTCATTTAAAAAAAATAATTTAAATCATTCCTTAAGAGATATGTGAATATTTTCAACGGATCCTTGTTCAGGGCGATGCCGACTACTACTGTGTAAAATTTCAAGTCATTCAGACATACTTTTTGGGCAAAAAGTGAGTTTTTTCGCAACAAAGTCAGCTCACTGTCAAAGTGCATCAGCATAAATAGAGTGTTTGTTGACTACTATTCCGCTTACGGCCATACCACCCTGAACACGCCCGATCTCGTCTGATCTCGGAAGCTAAGCAGGGTCGGGCCTGGTTAGTACTTGGATGGGAGACCGCCTGGGAATACCAGGTGCTGTAAGCTTTTTCAACCACCACATGTGCAAAGTGCATCAGGGCAAATGGATCGTTTCCTCATTTAAAAAAAATCATTTAAATTATTCCTTAAGAGATATGTGAATATTTTCAACGGATCCTTGTTCAGGGCGATGCCGACTACTACTGTGTAAAATTTCAAGTCATTCAGACATACTTTTTGGGCAAAAAGTGAGTTTTTTCGCAACAAAGTCAGCTCACTGTCAAAGTGCATCAGCATAAATAGAGTGTTTGTTGACTACTATTCCGCTTACGGCCATACCACCCTGAACACGCCCGATCTCGTCTGATCTCGGAAGCTAAGCAGGGTCGGGCCTGGTTAGTACTTGGATGGGAGACCGCCTGGGAATACCAGGTGCTGTAAGCTTTTTCAACCACCACATGTGCAAAGTGCATCAGGGCAAATGGATCGTTTCCTCATTTAAAAAAAATCATTTAAATCATTCCTTAAGAGATATGTGAATATTTTCAACGGATCCTTGTTCAGGGCGATGCCGACTACTACTGTGTAAAATTTCAAGTCATTCAGACATACTTTTTGGGCAAAAAGTGAGTTTTTTCGCAACAAAGTCAGCTCACTGTCAAAGTGCATCAGCATAAATAGAGTGTTTGTTGACTACTTTTCCGCTTACGGCCATACCACCCTGAACACGCCCGATCTCGTCTGATCTCGGAAGCTAAGCAGGGTCGGGCCTGGTTAGTACTTGGATGGGAGACCGCCTGGGAATACCAGGTGCTGTAAGCTTTTTCAACCACCACATGTGCAAAGTGCATCAGGGCAAATGGATCGTTTCCTCATTTAAAAAAAATCATTTAAATCATTCCTTAAGAGATATGTGAATATTTTCAACGGATCCTTGTTCAGGGCGATGCCGACTACTACTGTGTAAAATTTCAAGTCATTCAGACATACTTTTTGGGCAAAAAGTGAGTTTTTTCGCAACAAAGTCAGCTCACTGTCAAAGTGCATCAGCATAAATAGAGTGTTTGTTGACTACTATTCCGCTTACGGCCATACCACCCTGAACACGCCCGATCTCGTCTGATCTCGGAAGCTAAGCAGGGTCGGGCCTGGTTAGTACTTGGATGGGAGACCGCCTGGGAATACCAGGTGCTGTAAGCTTTTTCAACCACCACATGTGCAAAGTGCATCAGGGCAAATGGATCGTTTCATCATTTAAAAAAATTCATTTAAATTATTCCTTAAGAGATATGTGAATATTTTCAACGGATCCTTGTTCAGGGCGATGCCGACTATTACGATGTAAAATTTCAAGTCATTCAGACATACTTTTTGGGCAAAAAGTGAGTTTTTTCGCAACAAAGTCAGCTCACTGTCAAAGTGCATCAGCATAAATAGAGTGTTTGTTGACTACTATTCCGCTTACGGCCATACCACCCTGAACACGCCCGATCTCGTCTGATCTCGGAAGCTAAGCAGGGTCGGGCCTGGTTAGTACTTGGATGGGAGACCGCCTGGGAATACCAGGTGCTGTAAGCTTTTTCAACCACCACATGTGCAAAGTGCATCAGGGCAAATGGATCGTTTCCTCATTTAAAAAAAATCATTTAAATTATTCCTTAAGAGATATGTGAATATTTTCAACGGATCCTTGTTCAGGGCGATGCCGACTACTACTGTGTAAAATTTCAAGTCATTCAGACATACTTTTTGGGCAAAAAGTGAGTTTTTTCGCAACAAAGTCAGCTCACTGTCAAAGTGCATCAGCATAAATAGAGTGTTTGTTGACTACTATTCCGCTTACGGCCATACCACCCTGAACACGCCCGATCTCGTCTGATCTCGGAAGCTAAGCAGGGTCGGGCCTGGTTAGTACTTGGATGGGAGACCGCCTGGGAATACCAGGTGCTGTAAGCTTTTTCAACCACCACATGTGCAAAGTGCATCAGGGCAAATGGATCGTTTCCTCATTTAAAAAAAATCATTTAAATTATTCCTTAAGAGATATGTGAATATTTTCAACGGATCCTTGTTCAGGGCGATGCCGACTACTACTGTGTAAAATTTCAAGTCATTCAGACATACTTTTTGGGCAAAAAGTGAGTTTTTTCGCAACAAAGTCAGCTCACTGTCAAAGTGCATCAGCATAAATAGAGTGTTTGTTGACTACTTTTCCGCTTACGGCCATACCACCCTGAACACGCCCGATCTCGTCTGATCTCGGAAGCTAAGCAGGGTCGGGCCTGGTTAGTACTTGGATGGGAGACCGCCTGGGAATACCAGGTGCTGTAAGCTTTTTCAACCACCACATGTGCAAAGTGCATCAGGGCAAATGGATCGTTTCCTCATTTAAAAAAAATCATTTAAATCATTCCTTAAGAGATATGTGAATATTTTCAACGGATCCTTGTTCAGGGCGATGCCGACTACTACTGTGTAAAATTTCAAGTCATTCAGACATACTTTTTGGGCAAAAAGTGAGTTTTTTCGCAACAAAGTCAGCTCACTGTCAAAGTGCATCAGCATAAATAGAGTGTTTGTTGACTACTATTCCGCTTACGGCCATACCACCCTGAACACGCCCGATCTCGTCTGATCTCGGAAGCTAAGCAGGGTCGGGCCTGGTTAGTACTTGGATGGGAGACCGCCTGGGAATACCAGGTGCTGTAAGCTTTTTCAACCACCACATGTGCAAAGTGCATCAGGGCAAATGGATCGTTTCCTCATTTAAAAAAAATCATTTAAATTATTCCTTAAGAGATATGTGAATATTTTCAACGGATCCTTGTTCAGGGCGATGCCGACTACTACTGTGTAAAATTTCAAGTCATTCAGACATACTTTTTGGGCAAAAAGTGAGTTTTTTCGCAACAAAGTCAGCTCACTGTCAAAGTGCATCAGCATAAATAGAGTGTTTGTTGACTACTATTCCGCTTACGGCCATACCACCCTGAACACGCCCGATCTCGTCTGATCTCGGAAGCTAAGCAGGGTCGGGCCTGGTTAGTACTTGGATGGGAGACCGCCTGGGAATACCAGGTGCTGTAAGCTTTTTCAACCACCACATGTGCAAAGTGCATCAGGGCAAATGGATCGTTTCCTCATTTAAAAAAAATCATTTAAATCATTCCTTAAGAGATATGTGAATATTTTCAACGGATCCTTGTTCAGGGCGATGCCGACTACTACTGTGTAAAATTTCAAGTCATTCAGACATACTTTTTGGGCAAAAAGTGAGTTTTTTCGCAACAAAGTCAGCTCACTGTCAAAGTGCATCAGCATAAATAGAGTGTTTGTTGACTACTTTTCCGCTTACGGCCATACCACCCTGAACACGCCCGATCTCGTCTGATCTCGGAAGCTAAGCAGGGTCGGGCCTGGTTAGTACTTGGATGGGAGACCGCCTGGGAATACCAGGTGCTGTAAGCTTTTTCAACCACCACATGTGCAAAGTGCATCAGGGCAAATGGATCGTTTCCTCATTTAAAAAAAATCATTTAAATCATTCCTTAAGAGATATGTGAATATTTTCAACGGATCCTTGTTCAGGGCGATGCCGACTACTACTGTGTAAAATTTCAAGTCATTCAGACATACTTTTTGGGCAAAAAGTGAGTTTTTTCGCAACAAAGTCAGCTCACTGTCAAAGTGCATCAGCATAAATAGAGTGTTTGTTGACTACTATTCCGCTTACGGCCATACCACCCTGAACACGCCCGATCTCGTCTGATCTCGGAAGCTAAGCAGGGTCGGGCCTGGTTAGTACTTGGATGGGAGACCGCCTGGGAATACCAGGTGCTGTAAGCTTTTTCAACCACCACATGTGCAAAGTGCATCAGGGCAAATGGATCGTTTCCTCATTTAAAAAAAATCATTTAAATTATTCCTTAAGAGATATGTGAATATTTTCAACGGATCCTTGTTCAGGGCGATGCCGACTACTACTGTGTAAAATTTCAAGTCATTCAGACATACTTTTTGGGCAAAAAGTGAGTTTTTTCGCAACAAAGTCAGCTCACTGTCAAAGTGCATCAGCATAAATAGAGTGTTTGTTGACTACTTTTCCGCTTACGGCCATACCACCCTGAACACGCCCGATCTCGTCTGATCTCGGAAGCTAAGCAGGGTCGGGCCTGGTTAGTACTTGGATGGGAGACCGCCTGGGAATACCAGGTGCTGTAAGCTTTTTCAACCACCACATGTGCAAAGTGCATCAGGGCAAATGGATCGTTTCATCATTTAAAAAAATTCATTTAAATTATTCCTTAAGAGATATGTGAATATTTTCAACGGATCCTTGTTCAGGGCGATGCCGACTATTATGATGTAAAATTTCAAGTCATTCAGAGATACTTTTTGGGCAAAAAGTGAGTTTTTTCGCAACAAAGTCAGCTCACTGTCAAAGTGCATCAGCATAAATAGAGTGTTTGTTGACTACTCTTCCGCTTACGGCCATACCACCCTGAACACGCCCGATCTCGGAAGCTAAGCAGGGTCGGGCCTGGTTAGTACTTGGATGGGAGACCGCCTGGGAATACCAGGTGCTGTAAGCTTTTTCAACCACCACATGTGCAAAGTGCATCAGGGCAAATGGATCGTTTCCTCATTTAAAAAAAATCATTTAAATTATTCCTTAAGAGATATGTGAATATTTTCAACGGATCCTTGTTCAGGGCGATGCCGACTACTACTGTGTAAAATTTCAAGTCATTCAGACATACTTTTTGGGCAAAAAGTGAGTTTTTTCGCAACAAAGTCAGCTCACTGTCAAAGTGCATCAGCATAAATAGAGTGTTTGTTGACTACTATTCCGCTTACGGCCATACCACCCTGAACACGCCCGATCTCGTCTGATCTCGGAAGCTAAGCAGGGTCGGGCCTGGTTAGTACTTGGATGGGAGACCGCCTGGGAATACCAGGTGCTGTAAGCTTTTTCAACCACCACATGTGCAAAGTGCATCAGGGCAAATGGATCGTTTCCTCATTTAAAAAAAATCATTTAAATCATTCCTTAAGAGATATGTGAATATTTTCAACGGATCCTTGTTCAGGGCGATGCCGACTACTACTGTGTAAAATTTCAAGTCATTCAGACATACTTTTTGGGCAAAAAGTGAGTTTTTTCGCAACAAAGTCAGCTCACTGTCAAAGTGCATCAGCATAAATAGAGTGTTTGTTGACTACTTTTCCGCTTACGGCCATACCACCCTGAACACGCCCGATCTCGTCTGATCTCGGAAGCTAAGCAGGGTCGGGCCTGGTTAGTACTTGGATGGGAGACCGCCTGGGAATACCAGGTGCTGTAAGCTTTTTCAACCACCACATGTGCAAAGTGCATCAGGGCAAATGGATCGTTTCCTCATTTAAAAAAAATCATTTAAATCATTCCTTAAGAGATATGTGAATATTTTCAACGGATCCTTGTTCAGGGCGATGCCGACTACTACTGTGTAAAATTTCAAGTCATTCAGACATACTTTTTGGGCAAAAAGTGAGTTTTTTCGCAACAAAGTCAGCTCACTGTCAAAGTGCATCAGCATAAATAGAGTGTTTGTTGACTACTTTTCCGCTTACGGCCATACCACCCTGAACACGCCCGATCTCGTCTGATCTCGGAAGCTAAGCAGGGTCGGGCCTGGTTAGTACTTGGATGGGAGACCGCCTGGGAATACCAGGTGCTGTAAGCTTTTTCAACCACCACATGTGCAAAGTGCATCAGGGCAAATGGATCGTTTCCTCATTTAAAAAAAATAATTTAAATCATTCCTTAAGAGATATGTGAATATTTTCAACGGATCCTTGTTCAGGGCGATGCCGACTACTACTGTGTAAAATTTCAAGTCATTCAGACATACTTTTTGGGCAAAAAGTGAGTTTTTTCGCAACAAAGTCAGCTCACTGTCAAAGTGCATCAGCATAAATAGAGTGTTTGTTGACTACTTTTCCGCTTACGGCCATACCACCCTGAACACGCCCGATCTCGTCTGATCTCGGAAGCTAAGCAGGGTCGGGCCTGGTTAGTACTTGGATGGGAGACCGCCTGGGAATACCAGGTGCTGTAAGCTTTTTCAACCACCACATGTGCAAAGTGCATCAGGGCAAATGGATCGTTTCCTCATTTAAAAAAAATAATTTAAATCATTCCTTAAGAGATATGTGAATATTTTCAACGGATCCTTGTTCAGGGCGATGCCGACTATTATGATGTAAAATTTCAAGTCATTCAGAGATACTTTTTGGGCAAAAAGTGAGTTTTTTCGCAACAAAGTCAGCTCACTGTCAAAGTGCATCAGCATAAATAGAGTGTTTGTTGACTACTATTCCGCTTACGGCCATACCACCCTGAACACGCCCGATCTCGTCTGATCTCGGAAGCTAAGCAGGGTCGGGCCTGGTTAGTACTTGGATGGGAGACCGCCTGGGAATACCAGGTGCTGTAAGCTTTTTCAACCACCACATGTGCAAAGTGCATCAGGGCAAATGGATCGTTTCCTCATTTAAAAAAAATCATTTAAATCATTCCTTAAGAGATATGTGAATATTTTCAACGGATCCTTGTTCAGGGCGATGCCGACTACTACTGTGTAAAATTTCAAGTCATTCAGACATACTTTTTGGGCAAAAAGTGAGTTTTTTCGCAACAAAGTCAGCTCACTGTCAAAGTGCATCAGCATAAATAGAGTGTTTGTTGACTACTTTTCCGCTTACGGCCATACCACCCTGAACACGCCCGATCTCGTCTGATCTCGGAAGCTAAGCAGGGTCGGGCCTGGTTAGTACTTGGATGGGAGACCGCCTGGGAATACCAGGTGCTGTAAGCTTTTTCAACCACCACATGTGCAAAGTGCATCAGGGCAAATGGATCGTTTCCTCATTTAAAAAAAATCATTTAAATCATTCCTTAAGAGATATGTGAATATTTTCAACGGATCCTTGTTCAGGGCGATGCCGACTACTACTGTGTAAAATTTCAAGTCATTCAGACATACTTTTTGGGCAAAAAGTGAGTTTTTTCGCAACAAAGTCAGCTCACTGTCAAAGTGCATCAGCATAAATAGAGTGTTTGTTGACTACTTTTCCGCTTACGGCCATACCACCCTGAACACGCCCGATCTCGTCTGATCTCGGAAGCTAAGCAGGGTCGGGCCTGGTTAGTACTTGGATGGGAGACCGCCTGGGAATACCAGGTGCTGTAAGCTTTTTCAACCACCACATGTGCAAAGTGCATCAGGGCAAATGGATCGTTTCCTCATTTAAAAAAAATAATTTAAATCATTCCTTAAGAGATATGTGAATATTTTCAACGGATCCTTGTTCAGGGCGATGCCGACTATTATGATGTAAAATTTCAAGTCATTCAGAGATACTTTTTGGGCAAAAAGTGAGTTTTTTCGCAACAAAGTCAGCTCACTGTCAAAGTGCATCAGCATAAATAGAGTGTTTGTTGACTACTATTCCGCTTACGGCCATACCACCCTGAACACGCCCGATCTCGTCTGATCTCGGAAGCTAAGCAGGGTCGGGCCTGGTTAGTACTTGGATGGGAGACCGCCTGGGAATACCAGGTGCTGTAAGCTTTTTCAACCACCACATGTGCAAAGTGCATCAGGGCAAATGGATCGTTTCCTCATTTAAAAAAAATCATTTAAATCATTCCTTAAGAGATATGTGAATATTTTCAACGGATCCTTGTTCAGGGCGATGCCGACTACTACTGTGTAAAATTTCAAGTCATTCAGACATACTTTTTGGGCAAAAAGTGAGTTTTTTCGCAACAAAGTCAGCTCACTGTCAAAGTGCATCAGCATAAATAGAGTGTTTGTTGACTACTATTCCGCTTACGGCCATACCACCCTGAACACGCCCGATCTCGTCTGATCTCGGAAGCTAAGCAGGGTCGGGCCTGGTTAGTACTTGGATGGGAGACCGCCTGGGAATACCAGGTGCTGTAAGCTTTTTCAACCACCACATGTGCAAAGTGCATCAGGGCAAATGGATCGTTTCCTCATTTAAAAAAAATCATTTAAATCATTCCTTAAGAGATATGTGAATATTTTCAACGGATCCTTGTTCAGGGCGATGCCGACTACTACTGTGTAAAATTTCAAGTCATTCAGACATACTTTTTGGGCAAAAAGTGAGTTTTTTCGCAACAAAGTCAGCTCACTGTCAAAGTGCATCAGCATAAATAGAGTGTTTGTTGACTACTATTCCGCTTACGGCCATACCACCCTGAACACGCCCGATCTCGTCTGATCTCGGAAGCTAAGCAGGGTCGGGCCTGGTTAGTACTTGGATGGGAGACCGCCTGGGAATACCAGGTGCTGTAAGCTTTTTCAACCACCACATGTGCAAAGTGCATCAGGGCAAATGGATCGTTTCCTCATTTAAAAAAAATCATTTAAATCATTCCTTAAGAGATATGTGAATATTTTCAACGGATCCTTGTTCAGGGCGATGCCGACTACTACTGTGTAAAATTTCAAGTCATTCAGACATACTTTTTGGGCAAAAAGTGAGTTTTTTCGCAACAAAGTCAGCTCACTGTCAAAGTGCATCAGCATAAATAGAGTGTTTGTTGACTACTTTTCCGCTTACGGCCATACCACCCTGAACACGCCCGATCTCGTCTGATCTCGGAAGCTAAGCAGGGTCGGGCCTGGTTAGTACTTGGATGGGAGACCGCCTGGGAATACCAGGTGCTGTAAGCTTTTTCAACCACCACATGTGCAAAGTGCATCAGGGCAAATGGATCGTTTCCTCATTTAAAAAAAATCATTTAAATCATTCCTTAAGAGATATGTGAATATTTTCAACGGATCCTTGTTCAGGGCGATGCCGACTACTACTGTGTAAAATTTCAAGTCATTCAGACATACTTTTTGGGCAAAAAGTGAGTTTTTTCGCAACAAAGTCAGCTCACTGTCAAAGTGCATCAGCATAAATAGAGTGTTTGTTGACTACTTTTCCGCTTACGGCCATACCACCCTGAACACGCCCGATCTCGTCTGATCTCGGAAGCTAAGCAGGGTCGGGCCTGGTTAGTACTTGGATGGGAGACCGCCTGGGAATACCAGGTGCTGTAAGCTTTTTCAACCACCACATGTGCAAAGTGCATCAGGGCAAATGGATCGTTTCCTCATTTAAAAAAAATAATTTAAATCATTCCTTAAGAGATATGTGAATATTTTCAACGGATCCTTGTTCAGGGCGATGCCGACTATTATGATGTAAAATTTCAAGTCATTCAGAGATACTTTTTGGGCAAAAAGTGAGTTTTTTCGCAACAAAGTCAGCTCACTGTCAAAGTGCATCAGCATAAATAGAGTGTTTGTTGACTACTATTCCGCTTACGGCCATACCACCCTGAACACGCCCGATCTCGTCTGATCTCGGAAGCTAAGCAGGGTCGGGCCTGGTTAGTACTTGGATGGGAGACCGCCTGGGAATACCAGGTGCTGTAAGCTTTTTCAACCACCACATGTGCAAAGTGCATCAGGGCAAATGGATCGTTTCATCATTTAAAAAAATTCATTTAAATTATTCCTTAAGAGATATGTGAATATTTTCAACGGATCCTTGTTCAGGGCGATGCCGACTACTACTGTGTAAAATTTCAAGTCATTCAGACATACTTTTTGGGCAAAAAGTGAGTTTTTTCGCAACAAAGTCAGCTCACTGTCAAAGTGCATCAGCATAAATAGAGTGTTTGTTGACTACTATTCCGCTTACGGCCATACCACCCTGAACACGCCCGATCTCGTCTGATCTCGGAAGCTAAGCAGGGTCGGGCCTGGTTAGTACTTGGATGGGAGACCGCCTGGGAATACCAGGTGCTGTAAGCTTTTTCAACCACCACATGTGCAAAGTGCATCAGGGCAAATGGATCGTTTCCTCATTTAAAAAAAATCATTTAAATTATTCCTTAAGAGATATGTGAATATTTTCAACGGATCCTTGTTCAGGGCGATGCCGACTACTACTGTGTAAAATTTCAAGTCATTCAGACATACTTTTTGGGCAAAAAGTGAGTTTTTTCGCAACAAAGTCAGCTCACTGTCAAAGTGCATCAGCATAAATAGAGTGTTTGTTGACTACTTTTCCGCTTACGGCCATACCACCCTGAACACGCCCGATCTCGTCTGATCTCGGAAGCTAAGCAGGGTCGGGCCTGGTTAGTACTTGGATGGGAGACCGCCTGGGAATACCAGGTGCTGTAAGCTTTTTCAACCACCACATGTGCAAAGTGCATCAGGGCAAATGGATCGTTTCATCATTTAAAAAAATTCATTTAAATTATTCCTTAAGAGATATGTGAATATTTTCAACGGATCCTTGTTCAGGGCGATGCCGACTATTATGATGTAAAATTTCAAGTCATTCAGAGATACTTTTTGGGCAAAAAGTGAGTTTTTTCGCAACAAAGTCAGCTCACTGTCAAAGTGCATCAGCATAAATAGAGTGTTTGTTGACTACTCTTCCGCTTACGGCCATACCACCCTGAACACGCCCGATCTCGGAAGCTAAGCAGGGTCGGGCCTGGTTAGTACTTGGATGGGAGACCGCCTGGGAATACCAGGTGCTGTAAGCTTTTTCAACCACCACATGTGCAAAGTGCATCAGGGCAAATGGATCGTTTCCTCATTTAAAAAAAATCATTTAAATCATTCCTTAAGAGATATGTGAATATTTTCAACGGATCCTTGTTCAGGGCGATGCCGACTACTACTGTGTAAAATTTCAAGTCATTCAGACATACTTTTTGGGCAAAAAGTGAGTTTTTTCGCAACAAAGTCAGCTCACTGTCAAAGTGCATCAGCATAAATAGAGTGTTTGTTGACTACTTTTCCGCTTACGGCCATACCACCCTGAACACGCCCGATCTCGTCTGATCTCGGAAGCTAAGCAGGGTCGGGCCTGGTTAGTACTTGGATGGGAGACCGCCTGGGAATACCAGGTGCTGTAAGCTTTTTCAACCACCACATGTGCAAAGTGCATCAGGGCAAATGGATCGTTTCCTCATTTAAAAAAAATCATTTAAATCATTCCTTAAGAGATATGTGAATATTTTCAACGGATCCTTGTTCAGGGCGATGCCGACTACTACTGTGTAAAATTTCAAGTCATTCAGACATACTTTTTGGGCAAAAAGTGAGTTTTTTCGCAACAAAGTCAGCTCACTGTCAAAGTGCATCAGCATAAATAGAGTGTTTGTTGACTACTTTTCCGCTTACGGCCATACCACCCTGAACACGCCCGATCTCGTCTGATCTCGGAAGCTAAGCAGGGTCGGGCCTGGTTAGTACTTGGATGGGAGACCGCCTGGGAATACCAGGTGCTGTAAGCTTTTTCAACCACCACATGTGCAAAGTGCATCAGGGCAAATGGATCGTTTCCTCATTTAAAAAAAATAATTTAAATCATTCCTTAAGAGATATGTGAATATTTTCAACGGATCCTTGTTCAGGGCGATGCCGACTATTATGATGTAAAATTTCAAGTCATTCAGAGATACTTTTTGGGCAAAAAGTGAGTTTTTTCGCAACAAAGTCAGCTCACTGTCAAAGTGCATCAGCATAAATAGAGTGTTTGTTGACTACTATTCCGCTTACGGCCATACCACCCTGAACACGCCCGATCTCGTCTGATCTCGGAAGCTAAGCAGGGTCGGGCCTGGTTAGTACTTGGATGGGAGACCGCCTGGGAATACCAGGTGCTGTAAGCTTTTTCAACCACCACATGTGCAAAGTGCATCAGGGCAAATGGATCGTTTCCTCATTTAAAAAAAATCATTTAAATTATTCCTTAAGAGATATGTGAATATTTTCAACGGATCCTTGTTCAGGGCGATGCCGACTACTACTGTGTAAAATTTCAAGTCATTCAGACATACTTTTTGGGCAAAAAGTGAGTTTTTTCGCAACAAAGTCAGCTCACTGTCAAAGTGCATCAGCATAAATAGAGTGTTTGTTGACTACTTTTCCGCTTACGGCCATACCACCCTGAACACGCCCGATCTCGTCTGATCTCGGAAGCTAAGCAGGGTCGGGCCTGGTTAGTACTTGGATGGGAGACCGCCTGGGAATACCAGGTGCTGTAAGCTTTTTCAACCACCACATGTGCAAAGTGCATCAGGGCAAATGGATCGTTTCCTCATTTAAAAAAAATCATTTAAATCATTCCTTAAGAGATATGTGAATATTTTCAACGGATCCTTGTTCAGGGCGATGCCGACTACTACTGTGTAAAATTTCAAGTCATTCAGACATACTTTTTGGGCAAAAAGTGAGTTTTTTCGCAACAAAGTCAGCTCACTGTCAAAGTGCATCAGCATAAATAGAGTGTTTGTTGACTACTTTTCCGCTTACGGCCATACCACCCTGAACACGCCCGATCTCGTCTGATCTCGGAAGCTAAGCAGGGTCGGGCCTGGTTAGTACTTGGATGGGAGACCGCCTGGGAATACCAGGTGCTGTAAGCTTTTTCAACCACCACATGTGCAAAGTGCATCAGGGCAAATGGATCGTTTCCTCATTTAAAAAAAATAATTTAAATCATTCCTTAAGAGATATGTGAATATTTTCAACGGATCCTTGTTCAGGGCGATGCCGACTATTATGATGTAAAATTTCAAGTCATTCAGAGATACTTTTTGGGCAAAAAGTGAGTTTTTTCGCAACAAAGTCAGCTCACTGTCAAAGTGCATCAGCATAAATAGAGTGTTTGTTGACTACTATTCCGCTTACGGCCATACCACCCTGAACACGCCCGATCTCGTCTGATCTCGGAAGCTAAGCAGGGTCGGGCCTGGTTAGTACTTGGATGGGAGACCGCCTGGGAATACCAGGTGCTGTAAGCTTTTTCAACCACCACATGTGCAAAGTGCATCAGGGCAAATGGATCGTTTCATCATTTAAAAAAATTCATTTAAATTATTCCTTAAGAGATATGTGAATATTTTCAACGGATCCTTGTTCAGGGCGATGCCGACTACTACTGTGTAAAATTTCAAGTCATTCAGACATACTTTTTGGGCAAAAAGTGAGTTTTTTCGCAACAAAGTCAGCTCACTGTCAAAGTGCATCAGCATAAATAGAGTGTTTGTTGACTACTATTCCGCTTACGGCCATACCACCCTGAACACGCCCGATCTCGTCTGATCTCGGAAGCTAAGCAGGGTCGGGCCTGGTTAGTACTTGGATGGGAGACCGCCTGGGAATACCAGGTGCTGTAAGCTTTTTCAACCACCACATGTGCAAAGTGCATCAGGGCAAATGGATCGTTTCCTCATTTAAAAAAAATCATTTAAATTATTCCTTAAGAGATATGTGAATATTTTCAACGGATCCTTGTTCAGGGCGATGCCGACTACTACTGTGTAAAATTTCAAGTCATTCAGACATACTTTTTGGGCAAAAAGTGAGTTTTTTCGCAACAAAGTCAGCTCACTGTCAAAGTGCATCAGCATAAATAGAGTGTTTGTTGACTACTTTTCCGCTTACGGCCATACCACCCTGAACACGCCCGATCTCGTCTGATCTCGGAAGCTAAGCAGGGTCGGGCCTGGTTAGTACTTGGATGGGAGACCGCCTGGGAATACCAGGTGCTGTAAGCTTTTTCAACCACCACATGTGCAAAGTGCATCAGGGCAAATGGATCGTTTCCTCATTTAAAAAAATTCATTTAAATTATTCCTTAAGAGATATGTGAATATTTTCAACGGATCCTTGTTCAGGGCGACGTTGACTACTACTGTGTAAAATTTCAAGTCATTCAGACATACTTTTTGGGCAAAAAGTGAGTTTTTTCGCAACAAAGTCAGCTCACTGTCAAAGTGCATCAGCATAAATAGAGTGTTTGTTGACTACTATTCCGCTTACGGCCATACCACCCTGAACACGCCCGATCTCGTCTGATCTCGGAAGCTAAGCAGGGTCGGGCCTGGTTAGTACTTGGATGGGAGACCGCCTGGGAATACCAGGTGCTGTAAGCTTTTTCAACCACCACATGTGCAAAGTGCATCAGGGCAAATGGATCGTTTCCTCATTTAAAAAAATTCATTTAAATTATTCCTTAAGAGATATGTGAATATTTTCAACGGATCCTTGTTCAGGGCGACGTTGACTACTACTGTGTAAAATTTCAAGTCATTCAGACATACTTTTTGGGCAAAAAGTGACTTTTTTCGCAACAAAGTCAGCTCACTGTCAAAGTGCATCAGCATAAATAGAGTGTTTGTTGACTACTATTCCGCTTACGGCCATACCACCCTGAACACGCCCGATCTCGTCTGATCTCGGAAGCTAAGCAGGGTCGGGCCTGGTTAGTACTTGGATGGGAGACCGCCTGGGAATACCAGGTGCTGTAAGCTTTTTCAACCACCACATGTGCAAAGTGCATCAGGGCAAATGGATCGTTTCATCATTTAAAAAAATTCATTTAAATTATTCCTTAAGAGATATGTGAATATTTTCAACGGATCCTTGTTCAGGGCGATGCCGACTATTATGATGTAAAATTTCAAGTCATTCAGAGATACTTTTTGGGCAAAAAGTGAGTTTTTTCGCAACAAAGTCAGCTCACTGTCAAAGTGCATCAGCATAAATAGAGTGTTTGTTGACTACTATTCCGCTTACGGCCATACCACCCTGAACACGCCCGATCTCGTCTGATCTCGGAAGCTAAGCAGGGTCGGGCCTGGTTAGTACTTGGATGGGAGACCGCCTGGGAATACCAGGTGCTGTAAGCTTTTTCAACCACCACATGTGCAAAGTGCATCAGGGCAAATGGATCGTTTCATCATTTAAAAAAATTCATTTAAATTATTCCTTAAGAGATATGTGAATATTTTCAACGGATCCTTGTTCAGGGCGATGCCGACTACTACTGTGTAAAATTTCAAGTCATTCAGACATACTTTTTGGGCAAAAAGTGACTTTTTTCGCAACAAAGTCAGCTCACTGTCAAAGTGCATCAGCATAAATAGAGTGTTTGTTGACTACTATTCCGCTTACGGCCATACCACCCTGAACACGCCCGATCTCGTCTGATCTCGGAAGCTAAGCAGGGTCGGGCCTGGTTAGTACTTGGATGGGAGACCGCCTGGGAATACCAGGTGCTGTAAGCTTTTTCAACCACCACATGTGCAAAGTGCATCAGGGCAAATGGATCGTTTCATCATTTAAAAAAATTCATTTAAATTATTCCTTAAGAGATATGTGAATATTTTCAACGGATCCTTGTTCAGGGCGATGCCGACTATTACGATGTAAAATTTCAAGTCATTCAGACATACTTTTTGGGCAAAAAGTGAGTTTTTTCGCAACAAAGTCAGCTCACTGTCAAAGTGCATCAGCATAAATAGAGTGTTTGTTGACTACTATTCCGCTTACGGCCATACCACCCTGAACACGCCCGATCTCGTCTGATCTCGGAAGCTAAGCAGGGTCGGGCCTGGTTAGTACTTGGATGGGAGACCGCCTGGGAATACCAGGTGCTGTAAGCTTTTTCAACCACCACATGTGCAAAGTGCATCAGGGCAAATGGATCGTTTCCTCATTTAAAAAAAATCATTTAAATTATTCCTTAAGAGATATGTGAATATTTTCAACGGATCCTTGTTCAGGGCGACGTTGACTACTACTGTGTAAAATTTCAAGTCATTCAGACATACTTTTTGGGCAAAAAGTGAGTTTTTTCGCAACAAAGTCAGCTCACTGTCAAAGTGCATCAGCATAAATAGAGTGTTTGTTGACTACTATTCCGCTTACGGCCATACCACCCTGAACGCACCACAGCACAAGCAGGAAGTGAATGAACCAAACATTTCGAGCACACGGACTACTTTTCTCATCCTGTGTTCTCACCCTTTGTCTCTTTCTTTTTTTTTTTTTTTTTTCCCCTTTTCTAGTCCTGTGTTACTTTAGTTATCTAAGTTATTGATTTAAAGAACTGGCTTTTCCCCCCGACAGTGTATTGCACACTGTACGGGGGCGTTTTCTGTTAACTTCTTTTTTTTTTTTTTTCTCTCTATCTCTCACCATGGACGGACCTAAAGACAACGACCTAACCAAACAAAGGAATATGGAAAAGGAGATGAAGATGACGGACATTGAACATAAAGACAAAGAGAAGAACGATGAGACTCAAAGAAAGTTCGAGAAGGAGCTTACCCTACAAATAGAACTGACTGGACCAGAAAAAGTTACGATCATGGAATTGCTGAAATGCGTGCGCGAACTCTGTGGAGGATTGATGGCCTGCCGATGCATCGGAATGAACAAATATGAAATAACAATGACAAATTCTGTGGGAAAAAGAAGATTACTTGATGGATTCAAAATCGGTACAACTGTGGTGATGGCAAAGGAACTGAACAATGACGAACTAGTGGTCTCTTTTCTGACTTTGCCGGCATACATCATGGACCAGGAAATAATCGACAAACTGCATGGTTGGGGAGTATCTGCAATCTCTCCAATCAAGAGAAGGATGTGGCCTGGTACAAACATTGCAGATGGGACAAGGTATGTTAAGGTCAAATTCAATCAGACAGTACAATCTTTGCCTTACTCTGCCAGATTTAATACTGCCACTGGTCCTGAATACTTTAGAGTGTTGCACGATCGCCAGGTGAAAGTGTGTCGGATGTGCTTACAGCCTGGACACATTCTTAGAGAGTGTCCTGAGTTCTGTTGCCACAAATGCGGGGTCCAGGGGCATTATGCGAGAGAGTGCGCTAAGGCAGTGAAAAGGTGTGAGTTGTGCCATAACAATATGGAAAATTGCATTTGTAACGAAAGTGAACCAGAGAGCATAGCAGAGTTGGAAATGGGAAAGGAGCGAGCAGAGGGAAGCACTGAGGACAGTGTAGGAGAGGAGGAGGCAGAGATGGCGCAGGCGGAGGAATGCACAGAGTGGGGTGCAGAGAAAGGGCCCCCTGCCCAGCTGCCCCAAGCGGAAAAAACAACCACTGAGGTGGTAAGTGCTGGAGAAAGCCTCCAGTGTGTACAGAAGCAGGTGGCTCAACCAGAGAGCGCAAAAAAAGTGGCTGAGGCTGGTAAGCTTCAAGCCACAGACAAGCAGTGCAGCCTAACCGCAGAATCTGCACCACTCAGTCCTCCCCACTCTGAAAAGGAGGCAGTGATTTCTCCTTCCTCAAGTGTCGACTCTGATTTGGAGATGGATCTCTCGTTAGTTTCACTTGCTAGAAAAAGGCAAAACACAGACATGCCTGGCAAAATAAATAAGAAAAAGCAAAATAGAAAAAAATGAGAGCGATATTTAGTACCACAATGTTCCATCTCACCCTTGTCATGGCCCTGCTTCTCTCGCTGAATGCTCGTGGGCTCTGCAGCAGAGAAAAACTACACAGTGTCCTCAATACAACCAAATGTGAGATCTTACTCCTGCAAGAAACAAAATGGCGGTCATCCCCAGTGAGCATGATACAAGAGGTATGGGAAGGGAATGTTTTTTTCTCAAATGCAGATCAAGCAATGTGTGGGGTGGCAACGCTGATCAAAAGCCATGTTTTTGATAACGTGGTAGAAATATATAAATGCTCACAAGGCAGACTACTAATAGTAGATACATGGAGAAACAATGTTTATATCAGAATAATCAATATATATGCTCCGAACACTGAGGGTGATAGAAAGGTTTTTTTCAATGGACTAAAGAAATGGGTAAACAATAACTCCATCATCACTGGGGACTTCAACGTTCCACTCACCAAGACTGACATATCAAGCAATAATCTCTTTAAATATGATATGAGCAGACGATCATTATTTGAAATCATTAAACATTACGACCTGGTGGACATTTGGCGAATCATGAATCCAAACAAAACTCAATTCTCGAGACATCAGGTAGTACAAAACACTCTTAAACAATCCCGCATTGATTACACACTGGTGGCAAGCTCTATCATACACATAGCAAACTCAGTAGAATATGTCTTCAACACATGGAGTGATCATTCATTGATAAAACTGTCCTTATTTCCGTCAACAGCAGAAACAAATGGGGGAGTATGGTGTCTCAACAACAGCTTACTCAAAGATCAACAGTTCATTGATAAAATTCATTTTCTTCTTCAGAATGTGGAAAATGAAATGTATTGGGTTGAAGACATATTCAGTTGGTGGGATGGAGTGAAAAAACGAATTAAAAGAGTATGCATAAACTATAGTAAGCATAAGAGCTGGCTGGAGAAAAAAAATGAAAAAGAGCTAAAAGAACAAATAGAGCATGAACTCCAAAAAATAGCCAGTGATCCTAACAGAGAGCTAACAAATTATATTAATTTAAGAGACAAGTTGGCATCATTGAAAAGCAAGGAATGCATGGGAGCAATCATCAGAAGTAGAGTTCAAAAATTCGTGGAGGGGGAAAAATGTTCAGCGTTCTTTCTTGGGTTAGAAAAACGAAAACAAAGTAAAGCATTTATCAAAGAAATAAAAGACAGCAATGGCAATATAGTAACACAAACTGACAAAATAATATCGGGAATACAAGATTTCTTCCAGCAGCTATATACAAATCAAAATATCAGTCAAAATACAATTTCGAGTGTGGTAAAGGCCATTCAAAACCAAATCTCGGCAGAAGACAGAATATGGTGTGATCAGCAAATAAGTTTGGCAGAGGTTGAAACAGCCATCAGTGGCCTACAAAAAAACAAAAGTCCAGGGATGGATGGTCTAACGTCTGACTTTTATAAAGCTTTCAAAGAAAAACTAACGCCAATTTTAGTTCGAATCTTTGAGGAAATAGAGAGGAAAGGTGAAGCTCCTGAGACCCTTACACTTGGTTTAATCACATTGGTATACAAAAACAGAGGGGACAGAACTGTTATCAAGAACTACAGACCCATAAGCTTGCTGAACACAGATTATAAAATTCTGACCAAGGTCCTGGCTAACAGACTCAAAGAAGTCATCCCAACTATAGTACATCAGTCACAAGCTTATAGTATTCCCGGAAGAGATATATCAGACTCCATTTTGTCCGTCAAAGAAATCATCTCTCAAATGTCACAAACTGGTGGCATCTATCTAGGAGTAGACTTTGAAAAGGCGTTCGATAGAGTTGAACATCATTTTTTATGGGCTGTTTTAACACAATTTGGTTTTGGTCACAATTTCATTAAAGTAATCCAATCTCTCTACAATAATGCACACAGTTGCATAAAAGTAAATGGTCTACAAACTCCAAAAATAGCGATAAAAAGATCAATTAGGCAGGGATGTCCCCTCTCCTCTCTGCTCTACAGCCTGGTGGCCGAGCCCCTTGCTCTATTAATAAATCAAAATCTGAACATCCAGGGCATACCGGCACAAAATGGCACTTGCTGCAAAATCATTGCCTATGCAGATGACACAAACATCATGGTGAAGGATGAAAAAAGCCTTGAGCTAGCTTTAAATCTTGTAAAGATATACTGCTCAGCCTCTGGTGCCAAAATCAATGAGAACAAATCGACAATAATGTACTGTGATGAAGGGGTAAGATCACCAGACAGATGGCCGTTCAGAGAGGAAAAGGCCAGTGTAAGGGTCTTGGGAGTGCACCTTGGCCTAGATCAGAGGGCTGCTAGAGATCGCACCTGGAGGGAGGTGCTAGATAAAATGAACAACACGCTTGGGTTGTGGAAAACGCGGAAGCTGACACTCAAGGGCAAAGTGGTCATGATCAACTCCCTGATACTCTCAAAAATGAATCACGTGTTACAAGTATATGATCTCCCCGAACAAACGCACTCAGAAGTGAATCAAATAATATCCACTTTTTTGTGGGGAAGCCGACGCAACATGATATCGCACAGAACAATAATTGATAAATACACAAACGGTGGGCTGAGGCTAATTGACCTAAAAACAAAAAAGCATGCGTTCAGAATCAAAATCATCAAAAAGTTATTAAACAATAAAACAGATTTTTTTTGGAAACATCAATTGCTTAACACCATTGGATTGTGTGGTAACAGTGGCATATACAATCTCTGTCAGATCCCTTTAAAATCACAAACGGCGTACATCTCTCAGTTTACACGAGAGGTATTTGAGGCATGGGAGCTGGCCAGACCGCACCTTGTGACCATAGTGCAAAACAAACATCAGCTGCTGCGGCTCCCCGTTTTTCACAACCCAGACATCACATATCTGGGCAGGACCATCTCAGGTGGGCCGATGCCGCAAGCAGGTCTACATACATTAGGGGATTTCACAAACAAACATGGGGAAATAGAACTGGAAGAAATCTTGAAAAAGCTCAGAGCCAAACAAATCTATTGCAAACGTTTTGCTGAAGATACATGTAAAAAAATAGAAACAGGAATTGCTGAACACCTAAAACAGGCTTTTTACAGGACCAGTGGCAGTGTGCAGGATGATACCCTTGATTTTCGTCTAAATGCTCAACCTGATGGGAAGAGCATTGACCAACTAACTTCCAAATATTGGTACACAACTCTGCTGACAAACGTAACACAAAAACCGACATCGGAAATTAATTGGAAAAAGCGGTTCCCGTCAGTAAACGTATCCACTATGTGGAAAAATATAAATAGCCCCCATGCTCACCCTTTCGCAAACAACACAGATTTCAAAATCAGACACAGACGGATTTTCTCGGGTATCATCCTGCACCAACTGAACAGTGTAAGCTATGAGAGGGTTTGTACTGTCTGTGGTAAAAATGATGAAACCATTGAACATATCTTTCTCACCTGTCCCATCTGCGAGGTCTTCATCGCCCAGGTCCAGACCCTCCTCATGGACCACTGCAAGCTCAAAGGAACAGACTATACTAACTGGGACTGGACTTGGCTCTTTGGACTCTCAAACAAGCAAGAAGGGTTAAACACAACACTGATCAACATTCTGCTCTCCATAGCCCGGCACACTATCTTCATCGCCAGAAACTACACACTCTACGAAGACATACACATAAACAGATGGCTATTCTTCACCAGCATGGTCAAAAGTCATCTTAGGCTGCTGAAAGACGCCTGCAAAATAACATTCCGGGACACTTTTTTGTGCAACAACTCCCTATGCAAAATGGATCAGAGTGAAAATTTGGTGTTTGGTTTCTAAATGTTTGCTTTATCTTTTTTTTATTATTTTTTTTTCATTATTTTTTATTTTTCTTTTTATTTGAAATGTAATGTGATGTTCTCTACATTGGTCCTTGTTGTAAATACAGTTTTTTGAGCGTGTGTGCTCTTGTGAATAAGAATGTTCAAACTGGGAAATGAAAGTATTTTTGATAATAAAAAAAAAAAAAAAAAAAAACACGCCCGATCTCGTCTGATCTCGGAAGCTAAGCAGGGTCGGGCCTGGTTAGTACTTGGATGGGAGACCGCCTGGGAATACCAGGTGCTGTAAGCTTTTTCAACCACCACATGTGCAAAGTGCATCAGGGCAAATGGATCGTTTCATCATTTAAAAAAATTCATTTAAATTATTCCTTAAGAGATATGTGAATATTTTCAACGGATCCTTGTTCAGGGCGATGCCGACTATTATGATGTAAAATTTCAAGTCATTCAGAGATACTTTTTGGGCAAAAAGTGAGTTTTTTCGCAACAAAGTCAGCTCACTGTCAAAGTGCATCAGCATAAATAGAGTGTTTGTTGACTACTCTTCCGCTTACGGCCATACCACCCTGAACACGCCCGATCTCGGAAGCTAAGCAGGGTCGGGCCTGGTTAGTACTTGGATGGGAGACCGCCTGGGAATACCAGGTGCTGTAAGCTTTTTCAACCACCACATGTGCAAAGTGCATCAGGGCAAATGGATCGTTTCCTCATTTAAAAAAAATCATTTAAATTATTCCTTAAGAGATATGTGAATATTTTCAACATATCCTTGTTCAGGGCGATGCCGACTACTACTGTGTAAAATTTCAAGTCATTCAGACATACTTTTTGGGCAAAAAGTGAGTTTTTTCGCAACAAAGTCAGCTCACTGTCAAAGTGCATCAGCATAAATAGAGTGTTTGTTGACTACTATTCCGCTTACGGCCATACCACCCTGAACACGCCCGATCTCGTCTGATCTCGGAAGCTAAGCAGGGTCGGGCCTGGTTAGTACTTGGATGGGAGACCGCCTGGGAATACCAGGTGCTGTAAGCTTTTTCAACCACCACATGTGCAAAGTGCATCAGGGCAAATGGATCGTTTCCTCATTTAAAAAAAATCATTTAAATTATTCCTTAAGAGATATGTGAATATTTTCAACATATCCTTGTTCAGGGCGATGCCGACTACTACTGTGTAAAATTTCAAGTCATTCAGACATACTTTTTGGGCAAAAAGTGAGTTTTTTCGCAACAAAGTCAGCTCACTGTCAAAGTGCATCAGCATAAATAGAGTGTTTGTTGACTACTATTCCGCTTACGGCCATACCACCCTGAACACGCCCGATCTCGTCTGATCTCGGAAGCTAAGCAGGGTCGGGCCTGGTTAGTACTTGGATGGGAGACCGCCTGGGAATACCAGGTGCTGTAAGCTTTTTCAACCACCACATGTGCAAAGTGCATCAGGGCAAATGGATCGTTTCATCATTTAAAAAAATTCATTTAAATTATTCCTTAAGAGATATGTGAATATTTTCAACGGATCCTTGTTCAGGGCGATGCCGACTATTATGATGTAAAATTTCAAGTCATTCAGACATACTTTTTGGGCAAAAAGTGAGTTTTTTCGCAACAAAGTCAGCTCACTGTCAAAGTGCATCAGCATAAATAGAGTGTTTGTTGACTACTATTCCGCTTACGGCCATACCACCCTGAACACGCCCGATCTCGTCTGATCTCGGAAGCTAAGCAGGGTCGGGCCTGGTTAGTACTTGGATGGGAGACCGCCTGGGAATACCAGGTGCTGTAAGCTTTTTCAACCACCACATGTGCAAAGTGCATCAGGGCAAATGGATCGTTTCCTCATTTAAAAAAAATCATTTAAATTATTCCTTAAGAGATATGTGAATATTTTCAACATATCCTTGTTCAGGGCGATGCCGACTACTACTGTGTAAAATTTCAAGTCATTCAGACATACTTTTTGGGCAAAAAGTGAGTTTTTTCGCAACAAAGTCAGCTCACTGTCAAAGTGCATCAGCATAAATAGAGTGTTTGTTGACTACTATTCCGCTTACGGCCATACCACCCTGAACACGCCCGATCTCGTCTGATCTCGGAAGCTAAGCAGGGTCGGGCCTGGTTAGTACTTGGATGGGAGACCGCCTGGGAATACCAGGTGCTGTAAGCTTTTTCAACCACCACATGTGCAAAGTGCATCAGGGCAAATGGATCGTTTCATCATTTAAAAAAATTCATTTAAATTATTCCTTAAGAGATATGTGAATATTTTCAACGGATCCTTGTTCAGGGCGATGCCGACTATTATGATGTAAAATTTCAAGTCATTCAGACATACTTTTTGGGCAAAAAGTGAGTTTTTTCGCAACAAAGTCAGCTCACTGTCAAAGTGCATCAGCATAAATAGAGTGTTTGTTGACTACTATTCCGCTTACGGCCATACCACCCTGAACACGCCCGATCTCGTCTGATCTCGGAAGCTAAGCAGGGTCGGGCCTGGTTAGTACTTGGATGGGAGACCGCCTGGGAATACCAGGTGCTGTAAGCTTTTTCAACCACCACATGTGCAAAGTGCATCAGGGCAAATGGATCGTTTCCTCATTTAAAAAAAATCATTTAAATTATTCCTTAAGAGATATGTGAATATTTTCAACATATCCTTGTTCAGGGCGATGCCGACTACTACTGTGTAAAATTTCAAGTCATTCAGACATACTTTTTGGGCAAAAAGTGAGTTTTTTCGCAACAAAGTCAGCTCACTGTCAAAGTGCATCAGCATAAATAGAGTGTTTGTTGACTACTATTCCGCTTACGGCCATACCACCCTGAACACGCCCGATCTCGTCTGATCTCGGAAGCTAAGCAGGGTCGGGCCTGGTTAGTACTTGGATGGGAGACCGCCTGGGAATACCAGGTGCTGTAAGCTTTTTCAACCACCACATGTGCAAAGTGCATCAGGGCAAATGGATCGTTTCATCATTTAAAAAAATTCATTTAAATTATTCCTTAAGAGATATGTGAATATTTTCAACGGATCCTTGTTCAGGGCGATGCCGACTATTATGATGTAAAATTTCAAGTCATTCAGACATACTTTTTGGGCAAAAAGTGAGTTTTTTCGCAACAAAGTCAGCTCACTGTCAAAGTGCATCAGCATAAATAGAGTGTTTGTTGACTACTATTCCGCTTACGGCCATACCACCCTGAACACGCCCGATCTCGTCTGATCTCGGAAGCTAAGCAGGGTCGGGCCTGGTTAGTACTTGGATGGGAGACCGCCTGGGAATACCAGGTGCTGTAAGCTTTTTCAACCACCACATGTGCAAAGTGCATCAGGGCAAATGGATCGTTTCCTCATTTAAAAAAAATCATTTAAATTATTCCTTAAGAGATATGTGAATATTTTCAACATATCCTTGTTCAGGGCGATGCCGACTACTACTGTGTAAAATTTCAAGTCATTCAGACATACTTTTTGGGCAAAAAGTGAGTTTTTTCGCAACAAAGTCAGCTCACTGTCAAAGTGCATCAGCATAAATAGAGTGTTTGTTGACTACTATTCCGCTTACGGCCATACCACCCTGAACACGCCCGATCTCGTCTGATCTCGGAAGCTAAGCAGGGTCGGGCCTGGTTAGTACTTGGATGGGAGACCGCCTGGGAATACCAGGTGCTGTAAGCTTTTTCAACCACCACATGTGCAAAGTGCATCAGGGCAAACAATGAAATAATTGCAACATTTTACACTGAGTGTCCAGAAGTAACATTGTCAAGATGTTATGTTCACTTTTTTAAGTTTATATCATGTGGCAGGAGAAAAAAATGGAAAATCTCCAAATGAGCTTATCTCACTCTAATGTACACATAAACATAGAAAAACAGAAAACAAGTCCAAACAATGAAATAATTGCAACATTTTACACTGAGTGTCCAGAAATAACATTGTAAAGATGTTATGTTCACTTTTTTAAGTTTATATCATGTGGCAGGAGAAAAAAATGGAAAATCTCCAAATGAGCTTAACTCACTCCAATGCGCACTTTAACATAGAAAAACAGAAAACAAGTCCAAACAATCAAAAAATTGTAAGATTTTACACAGAGTGTCCAGAATTAACATTGTAAAGATGTTATGTTCACTTTTTAAGGTTTATATCATGTGGCAGGAGAAAAAAATGGAAAATCTCCAAATGAGCTTAACTCACTCTAATGTACACATAAACATAGAAAAACAGAAAACAAGTCCAAACAATGAAAAAATTGTAAAATTTTACACTGAGTGTCCAGAAGTAACATTGTAAAGATGTTATGTTCACTTTTTAAGGTTTATATCATGTGGCATGAAAATAGAATGGAACATCTCCAAATGAGCTTAACTCACTCCAATGCGCACTTTAACATAGAAAAACAGAAAACAAGTCCAAACAATGAAAAAATTGTAAGATTTTACACTGAGTGTCCAGAAGTAACATTGTGACGATGTTATGTTCACTTTTTAAGGTTTATATCATGTGGCAGGAGAAAAAAATGGAAAATCTCCAAATGAGCTTATCTCACTCTAATGTACACATAAACATAGAAAAACAGAAAACAAGTCCAAACAATGAAATAATTGCAACATTTTACACTGAGTGTCCAGAAGTAACATTGTGACGATGTTATGTTCACTTTTTAAGGTTTATATCATGTGGCAGGAGAAAAAAATGGAAAATCTCCAAATGAGCTTATCTCACTCTAATGTACACATAAACATAGAAACACAGAAAACAAGTCCAAACAATGAAATAATTGCAACATTTTACACTGAGTGTCCAGAAGTAACATTGTGACGATGTTATGTTCACTTTTTAAGGTTTATATCATGTGGCAGGAGAAAAAAATGGAAAATCTCCAAATGAGCTTAACTCACTCCAATGCGCACTTTAACATAGAAAAACAGAAAACAAGTCCAAACAATTTAAAAATTGTAAAATTTTACACTGAGTGTCCAGAAGTAACATTGTAAAGATGTTATGTTCACTTTTTAAGGTTTATATCATGTGGCAAGAGAAAAAAATGGAAAATCTCCAAATGAGCTTAACTCACTCTAATGTACACATAAACATAGAAAAACAGAAAACAAGTCCAAACAATAAAATAATTGCAACATTTTACACTGAGTGTCCAGAAGTAACATTGTAACGATGTTATGTTCACTTTTTAAGGTTTATATCATGTGGCAGGAGAAAAAAACGGAAAATCTCCAAATGAGCTTATCTCACTCTAATGTACACATAAACATAGAAAAACAGAAAACAAGTCCAAACAATGAAAAAATTGTAAAATTTTACACTGAGTTTCCAGAAGTAACATTGTAAAGATGTTATGTTCACTTTTTAAGGTTTATATCATGTGGCATGAAAATAGAATGGAACATCTCCAAATGAGCTTAACTCACTCCAATGCGCACATAAACATAGAAAAACAGAAAACAAGTCCAAACAATAAAATAATTGCAACATTTTACACTGAGTGTCCAGAAGTAACATTGTGACGATGTTATGTTCACTTTTTAAGGTTTATATCATGTGGCAGGAGAAAAAAATGGAAAATCTCCAAATGAGCTTATCTCACTCTAATGTACACATAAACATAGAAACACAGAAAACAAGTCCAAACAATGAAATAATTGCAACATTTTACACTGAGTGTCCAGAAGTAACATTGTGACGATGTTATGTTCACTTTTTAAGGTTTATATCATGTGGCAGGAGAAAAAAATGGAAAATCTCCAAATGAGCTTAACTCACTCCAATGCGCACTTTAACATAGAAAAACAGAAAACAAGTCCAAACAATTTAAAAATTGTAAAATTTTACACTGAGTGTCCAGAAGTAACATTGTAAAGATGTTATGTTCACTTTTTAAGGTTTATATCATGTGGCAAGAGAAAAAAATGGAAAATCTCCAAATGAGCTTAACTCACTCTAATGTACACATAAACATAGAAAAACAGAAAACAAGTCCAAACAATAAAATAATTGCAACATTTTACACTGAGTGTCCAGAAGTAACATTGTAACGATGTTATGTTCACTTTTTAAGGTTTATATCATGTGGCAGGAGAAAAAAACGGAAAATCTCCAAATGAGCTTATCTCACTCTAATGTACACATAAACATAGAAAAACAGAAAACAAGTCCAAACAATGAAATAATTGCAACATTTTACACTGAGTGTCCAGAAGTAACATTGTAACGATGTTATGTTCACTTTTTAAGGTTTATATCATGTGGCAGGAGAAAAAAACGGAAAATCTCCAAATGAGCTTATCTCACTCTAATGTACACATAAACATAGAAAAACAGAAAACAAGTCCAAACAATGAAAAAATTGTAAAATTTTACACTGAGTTTCCAGAAGTAACATTGTAAAGATGTTATGTTCACTTTTTAAGGTTTATATCATGTGGCATGAAAATAGAATGGAACATCTCCAAATGAGCTTAACTCACTCCAATGCGCACATAAACATAGAAAAACAGAAAACAAGTCCAAACAATAAAATAATTGCAACATTTTACACTGAGTGTCCAGAAGTAACATTGTAAAGATGTTATGTTCACTTTTTAAGGTTTATATCATGTGGCATGAAAATAGAATGGAACATCTCCAAATGAGCTTAACTCACTCCAATGCGCACATAAACATAGAAAAACAGAAAACAAGTCCAAACAATAAAATAATTGCAACATTTTACACTGAGTGTCCAGAAGTAACATTGTAAAGATGTTATGTTCACTTTTTTAAGTTTATATCATGTGGCAGGAGAAAAAAATGGAAAATCTCCAAATGAGCTTATCTCACTCTAATGTACACATAAACATAGAAAAACAGAAAACAAGTCCAAACAATCAAAAAATTGTAAAATTTTACACTGAGTGTCCAGAAGTAACATTGTAAAGATGTTATGTTCACTTTTTAAGGTTTATATCATGTGGCAGGAGAAAAAAATGGAAAATCTCCAAATGAGCTTATCTCACTCTAATGTACACATAAACATAGAAACACAGAAAACAAGTCCAAACAATGAAATAATTGCAACATTTTACACTGAGTGTCCAGAAGTAACATTGTAAAGATGTTATTTTCACTTTTTTAAGTTTATATCATGTGGCAGGAGAAAAAAATGGAAAATCTCCAAATGAGCTTATCTCACTCTAATGTACACATAAACATAGAAAAACAGAAAACAAGTCCAAACAATGAAATAATTGCAACATTTTACACTGCGTGTCCAGAAGTAACATTGTAACGATGTTATGTTCACTTTTTAAGGTTTATATCATGTGGCAGGAGAAAAAAATGGAAAATCTCCAAATGAGCTTATCTCACTCTAATGTACACATAAACATAGAAAAACAGAAAACAAGTCCAAACAATAAAATAATTGCAACATTTTACACTGAGTGTCCAGAAGTAACATTGTAAAGATGTTATGTTCACTTTTTTAAGTTTATATCATGTGGCAGGAGAAAAAAATGGAAAATCTCCAAATGAGCTTATCTCACTCTAATGTACACATAAACATAGAAAAACAGAAAACAAGTCCAAACAATCAAAAAATTGTAAAATTTTACACTGAGTGTCCAGAAGTAACATTGTAAAGATGTTATGTTCACTTTTTAAGGTTTATATCATGTGGCAGGAGAAAAAAATGGAAAATCTCCAAATGAGCTTATCTCACTCTAATGTACACATAAACATAGAAAAACAGAAAACAAGTCCAAACAATGAAATAATTGCAACATTTTACACTGAGTGTCCAGAAGTAACATTGTAAAGATGTTATTTTCACTTTTTTAAGTTTATATCATGTGGCAGGAGAAAAAAATGGAAAATCTCCAAATGAGCTTATCTCACTCTAATGTACACATAAACATAGAAAAACAGAAAACAAGTCCAAACAATGAAATAATTGCAACATTTTACACTGCGTGTCCAGAAGTAACATTGTAACGATGTTATGTTCACTTTTTAAGGTTTATATCATGTGGCAGGAGAAAAAAATGGAAAATCTCCAAACTAGCTTAAAGGGACACTGTGTAGTATTTATGGGTTTATATTACCCAAAATCCACTTTTGTATACATATTATGTGCTCCTGCATTGTCTAGTCGCTGTATAATATTCTTTGTCTCATTTTCGTAGTGTTTCAAAAAGTCATGTATAATAACATGGTCGCGGGGCGCTACTGCAATGCCACGGTGCCATGTTTCTACCGGAGGGTGTATAGACAACCGTGAGAGAACAAATCAAGCGTCACTGAGGATACCGTAGCGCTCAGGGAAGGGAGGGGCTGAGCAGAGGAGCAGTTCTTTGTTGTATATTTCAGCCTCTCCTCTAGATGGCACTATAAACTACTTACTTCACCTTGAACTCTGAGTCAGTTACCCTGGCAACATACGCCGTGAACCTAACCTGCTCGCTGGCAGGTTTTCTTCAACAAACCTGGAGTTTCTCTCTGTCTCCGCCCTCCCTAACCCTTTCATTTTTTTTTCACCCTTGTACTGTTCAGCAGGGAGGCAATCAGCATGGGAAGACAAAAAAAAAATCTACTGAAAGATGCTTACTGTGTTATTGCTGCATAAAGATTTTAGCAGGACAGTGACAGTCACAATTCAGTTCAGAGGTTACGTGAATTATCATGAATTCATGATTATTTATGTGTTGAAGAAAATTATTTGAGGGGCCACAAACATGATGTAATCATGAAGAATCCATCATGATGATAACATTTTGGATTCAGCAGGCTGGTCTGTTTTTTTTTTTCCTCTTTTCCTTTTAAACACAGACTTGCCTATAAAGTCTGTGTCTGTTTTTGTGTCAGACTGATTTTGCTTTGTCAGGATGAGTCTGTTGAACTCATCCTTTATCGTGATGACTACTAAGAATTTATTTTGTAAATGAATGTTGGACCGCTTTTGGACCTGCTGGAACAGCCACACATAAACAATACAAACAAAGAACAATACCAACAAGCAAAAACACAACAATACAAACTAGAACAACAAAAAAGCAACAACAATCCTATACAAAGAAATAACAATAAACAAAGTAAGGACAATTACTAAACAGAGAGAGAGAGAAAAAAAAACTAACTAATTAATACATCGGAACAGATCAACAATACATATTTACCTACCCATTCATACATACAAGCATATACATACTACCTGCAGACATGAATATACTTACCTCTACACATATACTCTATCTGTAAATATAATTTAATAGAACATGATGTTAATTATGAACACATTCCGACCACAGCAACACTGAGACCAAACAGCCATAACCAACTAAATCTACCTTGTAGCTATATGGTTAACCTTTCAATAATGTGATACTGCAGCCAAAATATGTCTCTAAGCTTACTTGTGTGTGGTTTATCTGTAGCTATAGGTATGGTACGTGTTAATGTAAGTGAGAATGCATGTCTGTGTGAAAGTATGTGTGTGCATGTAAATCTGCCACTTGGTGCACCGATTAGTGAGACAGGGACACCACCACCCCACCACGTCGATCCGGTCAGCAGGCACAGGCAGCACCAAAGAACAGGAGGGCACTGAATTAAACACTGCAATTGTTGTTAGTTTTAATTTACTTGGGTGAAAGCAAGCGCACCACTATATCTCCGCCTCCGCGGCCAGGAGAAACACTTTCGGTCGGGGATACCTACATTGGCACAACAATTGATCAGTTCAGTCTGTGTCACGCTGTGCTGGGTGAAGAAATAAAGTCAATGAATCAGTTAAACACTGTTGATTTCTTCCCATGGAGCCGACATTAAAACTACTTTGGTTTAGTAAATGTCTGTCAGTCAGCACTGGGGTTGGAGCGGCTGGCTTGACGATGTGAAAACGAGAGACGGCTGGTTTGACCTCAGTCAAGCCGAGTGACCACTGACTGACAGAACTGATCAGTAACGAGTCCTTTTACGTTTTTGCATTTTGATTTTGTAAACGAGAACCGGAGAAAACAAGTCGTTTTTTCCTGTTTTTTTTTCTGGTTTTATTTTGAAAAACGAATAAGCGTCTTGTTCACGAATTGAAGCTAGATTCTACTTGGAATTGGCATTGCTGAGCCAAATATACCATGCACTCCAATTTGTGTTTTCACAAATGCGAGAAATGCGTGTTCTGGTGATCCACAAATGCGAGATCACAATTCACAGATGCAAATTTCTGTTTTACAAATGTCACGTCATTTACAAATGCACACTTTATTTGTAAAAATCGACATACAAATTACAAATTGGATTTTTTTATTTGTGGATCTCAAAACACACATACCTGTGGATCACAATTTTGCACACATACAAATATCAGTGGAACAAATTTAACTCCATAACTAGGTGACAGGTGGAATGACTGACAGGTTCTGAAATGACAGGAGAGTTAGTAACCAGTATGAGACAGACAATGAGCAATGTAATGATTCAAGTTGAGACTGTGACAATACCCAGACATTCACATTACCTCCCATGGTTAAGTTTCCAATTTTGAACATTTGGAACCCTATACAAAATACATTTATGATGCAAAAATAAATCTGTCAATTCTGTAAAATAGGAAGACAAAAAAAAATCTACTGAAAGATGCTTACTGTGTTATTGCTGCATAAAGATTTTAGCAGGACAGTGACAGTCACAATTCAGTTCAGAGGTTACGTGAATTATCATGAATTCATGATTATTTATGTGTTGAAGAAAATTATTTGAGGGGCCACAAACATGATGTAATCATGAAGAATCCATCATGATGATAACATTTTGGATTCAGCAGGCTGGTCTGGTTTTTTTTTTCCTCTTTTCCTTTTAAACACAGACTTGCCTATAAAGTCATCATGAACGTCATTAATAACTTTCAAGTCATGATGATTCCAAATTATTAATAATTAATTAGTGACAATTCACTGTTAAAACTTAGACAATATTTCAGAAAAGTCAAGGTGTGTGTAATTCGTAAAATAACCACTAGATAGCAGCAAATCCTAACAAACCTGCTAGTCCACCACTTTTGGTTACAGTTAGAAACCACATACATACTTATACTTACATTACATGCTTATTCATAATTATTTAACTCTTGGTCCTTTTATCACTCTAAGTTGGTTACTAAATTATCTGTCACATTATTTCTAATTAGCTGTGAATGCATCTGTAAATCCTGACCATTTGTTCAATAATCTTTTTCCTAATCTGGATCTAGTGCTTTATCAAATGTATATGTTTTTGTCATATTCAGTAAACATAAGAAAATACTTTTTACAATTTCATTTGGGTTTTAAAAGAAATCTCCTCACTCAGTCAGCGGTAAATGTTTGCATTCAATGTGTGTTTGGTTGAATATGTATATTTTTAATGCATATTTTATTAAAATAAATTATTTTATAAGGACACCAAAAATAAGGCAAAACAACAAATAACCCCAAGAAAATTAAGTGAAATTAGTATCATATAAAACAGTGTGTATAAGTTTCCATCAAGAAAAGTAACTCCACCCAATCTGACATTTCGCAGGGTAATGAACTGAGACTGGTTGCCACATTTGTTGAACATATGTAATTTACTTTCAACTTAGCAGACAGGCTTTCCCTTGGTAAGATCTTGCAGAGAGTTCTCTGTACCACTGTGTTACTGTGGTTTTTAATTTTAATAATACTTTTTTTTCACAGTTAATCAAAATGTGTGTGCAAAATTATAAGAAACATACATATTTAAAACCTCTCAGAAAACTGAAGCAACAGTCGTAGTTAAAGCTCACATAGAGTGGTCCTGTTGCACATATATGTTAGTTATGGAGGTCTACTTACATACATTAACTTGTTTTTATGGTCAAAAACCTCCTATTTGCTGTAAACGAGCCAATAGAAATTGGTCTTTTCTGACGTTGTGCTGAGCCGCAATATTTCAGACAAATCTCACCCCCAATAGACAGAGTGTGTTGTGATTGGCCAGTACCCAGAAGTGACATATTCAGCACACCCACTCTCAGAAGTCGCAGCTCCCCCCTCTGGAACGGTGGATGCACTGCTACTCATTATCAAACACAGCGTTCTCAGCAGTGGTTGAACTGTTTGTTTTGAACCTTCAGGGCTTCGTAAACAAAGTAATGACGCAGATACACACTAAAAAACAGCGTTAATTGGAACTTCCGGTCTAGGTCCGCTTTAAAAAGAAGTACCTCAAATTCAGAAACCTTTTTTGATAAAAGATGCAGCACAAACATATCAGCATTACATTTTAAATAAAGATCTGATCAACACTCACCACTCAAAACACACACACACAAAAACACAATCAAATATTCATTATTCATATGCATGGAGTCTGGATGCACCGACACATAATGACAAATAGTTTTTCAGAGGATTTTAAATTTGAATAGTGCAGATAGGAAATGTCATCTCCATTTACTATGTGCACATTATCCCATTTCTTCACTTGTGCCATAATGGCTGTATGAACAAGAGTGGAATATCAACCACTACTATTAAAGCTCAGTCACTTATTTTACATAATTTTTGTAATAAAAAATGCTTATGACAAATTGGACTGAGTGTGAAAAATTCAGCAGATAAATTATCGATATTTATCCAAGACTTTGAGAAACAACTTATACATGATAAGTTATTTAATATACCTGTAAGTAATTATTTGACTGTGCTTTTATTGTGAAACAAATCATCTGAGTGTGCCATTTTTGGCGTTATTTCCAGAAAAAACATGTTGAAATTACAGAAACAAGACTTTTTATTTATTACGTACACCTCTGAATATTTATATGAAAAGTAAATTATGCACTGGTTAAATAAAAACACAAAAGTGCGTTGCACAATTGCCCAAATAAACATGTATAAATATCAAACGGGATGAAAATTACAATATGATGACTTTTCTACTTGTTTTCAAAAACAATAACAGTGAAAGAATTGGAACATATTTGAGATGAGAGACAGATGAGAGAGTTGTGGGCGTATTCGACCCAGGGGAGGAAGGAGCTCCAAGCAGTTGGATGGCGGGCGGGTTAGGGTTAGGTAGCCAGATGATAAGCTGGGAGGACCACCCCCAGGATCAGGTTCGCTCCGTTGTGCCCTCCAAATCCGCTCCCCCACCGGCCAAGCAGCTGCTCCAATGATGCAAGCAGGAGACACAATGCAAGGTGGGTCTGAAGAGAGCAAGGTGGGTCTGAAGAGAACTGGTGGTATAAGACATATGGCTTGATGTCCCTGGAACAAGGGTGGTAGGTGAAAGAGAAGTTGAAGCGTCCAAGGAACAGGGCCCACCGAGCCTGCCGGGAGTTTAGTCTTTTGGAGTTTTTGAGGTAGGAAAGGTTTTTATGATCAGTCCAGACGATGAAAGGCCGGCCGGCCGGCCAGAAGAGAGGCGGCGGCTGAAGAAGGCGCATGGTTGGAGTTTCTGGTCGTTGGTGCGTTGTTGAGAGAGGACCCCTCCCTCCCCAGTGTCGGAAGCGTCCACCTCCACAATGAATTGGAGGTCAGGATCAGGATGGGTGCAGATGTAAACAGTTCCTTTAACTGAGAGAAGACCGCCTCGGCCTCAACGGACCAGACGAAGGACTTCAGGGGAGAGGTGAGTGTGGTGAGTGGTTCTGCAACTCTGCTGTAGTCTCTTATGAAGCATCTGTAAAAGTCGGCGAAACCCCGGAACTGTTGCAGCTGCTTGAGCCTGGAGGGAGTGGGCCAGTCTTTAACTGCAGAGATCTTGGCTGGGTCGGGAGAGAGTCTGCCCTGTTCCACGATGAAACCAAGGAAGGGCACAGATTGGGCATGGAAAGTGCATTTCTCTAGCAGGCCCAGGCGAACATGCTGGACATGTTCCTTTTCTGTCTCAGAAAAAATCAGGATGTCGTCGAGGTAGATGTTGGTTAGTCCAAAGGGCATCACCAGATATTCAAAATGTCCGATGGGTGTATTGAATGGCTGTCTTCCACTCGTCCCCCTCTCTTATTTCGGACAAGGTGGTAAGCGTTACGGAGATCAAATCTGGAGAACACTCAAGCCTTGCTGAGGGGACTGAAGGCAGCATCGAGCAGAGTCAAGGCGTAACGGTTACGGACCGTGATCTCATTCAACCACCGGTAGTTGATGCAGGGTCTCAGAGATCCATCTTTCTTCAGAACGAAGAAGAACCTTGCACCTACTGGAGATGACGAGGGGCGACTTAGACCAGCGGCCAGGGACTGGGTGATATACTCTTCCATACTTCTTCATTCCATACGGGAGAGGTTATAAAATCTCTTGGATGGAAGAGTAGATCCAGGAAGGAGGTCAATACCACAGTCATAGGGACGATGGGGTGGTAGAGAGAGGGCGAGGTGCTTGGAGAATAACTCAGCGAGGTCGTGGTACTGGTGAGGAATGCCGCTGAGGTTAGGTGGTCCATGTTCAGTCTCTGGGGTTGAAACAGGAGCGGGTCGAGCCGCTTGGAGGCACCGAGAGTGACAATGGACACTCCACCCAGTGAGTTGTGCTTTGGACCAGTCAAATTGGGGGTTATGTAGCTCTAGCCAGGGGAGACCCAGGACCACACTGAGGAAGAGGGGATCAGGCATAACTGTATGACCTTGTGATGGTTGCCGGAAAAGATTAGGGTGATGGGTTTGGTCCGGTGTGTCACCTCCGCCAAGGTCCTGCCGTCCAGGTCGGAGATGGTCTTGGGTTCTGGAAGTTGGGTGATGGGGATGCCTGCCTGGTCGACAACCCTCTGGTCGATAAAACATTCATCCGCCCCTGAGTCGACCAAGAAGGAGAGGGGCAGTGAGTGTGTGCCCACAGGACTTGACCAGACAGGGGGATTTCGCTTTGGTAACGAGCAGGAGATGGATCCACCAGCACTCCTGCGTGTGCTGATGAGCTTCCTCTTTTGGGAGCAGCGGACAGGAAGCAAGGCGATGATCTGGTTGACCACAGTATATACAGGAGCCCACAGTATATACAGGAGCCCGTCTTCAGCCGGCGTTGTCTCTCTTGGGGTGTCAAGCGAGTTCGACCCAGCAGCATGGGTTCTGTGTCATAACCGGCTGTAACAGGAGCTGAGGGCGCGGGTTGACGACTAACGGAAGTGGCGTGGGAAGTGACCGAGAGCAGAGGTGAGGAACATTTTCTCTCGCATCGTCTCTCACGAAGTCAGTTATCAATGCGAATGGCTAAATCAATGAGAGAGTCTAAATCAGCTGACTCGTCTCTAGCTCGTCTTTTAACTTGTCGTTTAAATTTCAAATAAAAAGAGCATGAAGTGCGGGATCGTTCTTGGGTCAAAACCCTCCTTAAGAAAAGGAGTGAAAAGTTATGGATCTAATGGACGAGTTATTCAAAATGGCGGTTGCCCATTGCACAGCTCTACCGGAGAGTAAGTTAACAACAAAAGCTATTTTAGCGCTATCAGACGGGTATGTGGAAGGCTGTAAACTGAAGACAAGAGAGCACTGGAATAGAAAACTTGAGCATTTGTCTAACTCTCTGGAGAAAAGTTCAGGAATATGAACGTAAGGTTCCCGGGGTAAAAGGGTAGAATCTGCAGAAGTATGTGCCGGTGGTTTGGGCATGGCGTGTGCGGAGAGACTAGCCGATGGTTGTTGCAGTAGTGAAGCTAGGTTAGCAGATAACTCACGCACTGACGATGCAGTTGGGCGAGGAGTGTAGCTTCTCGGCGAGAGTCAAATGTTTGTAGATGGAGCTTCACCACGGAACAGACTCACTGGCAGCTGGATGTTGTGTCGGCGAGGACCCAGGTGGTGACGAGACGAAGGTGAGTAGAGGAAGCCCCAGGCGGAGAGTGAATGTTGCTGATCTTCCGTGTCACACAGGAAACGGGAGACGAAGCAGCGGAGACGAAGACGAAGGTGAGTAGTGGAAGTCCCAGGTGGAGAAGAACGCTGGCGAGCTTCCGTGTCTCTTGGGATCAGGAGACGTGAAGACCTGGAGATTTAAATCACAGTGAGTGTCCAAGCGTTTGCAGTTCAGAAATGAGTCAAAAGTAGCGACTTTACCCATTGGTGTACAAATACGTTCTGACGCTGGTGAGCGGGCGACTACAGCAAGACTGCCTACTGATTGCTCATCAGGAGCAGGTTGGGCGGAGCCGCTCAGGTGGAGACGATCACCAGCATCCTCAGAGAAAGTGGGTCAGCCATGCCTCCTGCAGAGTGAGAAGGAGAGACAGAGCAACCGCAGCACAAGAATAACAACAACAAAGAATGTGATAGTGATGTGGATGAGAGATTGTGTCACTTAATTGGCCACCGACTGTTGCTATTGTCTTTAAATGTCTTAAGTCATCCAGCCAAAATGGCGCCGTTGTGTTTTGCTGGCCACCTCTTGCTCCTACTATGGTTGATGTTTGTGTTGTTTATAGCCCTTGGCACTAACCAGATCGAGTCTCTGCTGGTGTATGATCGTCAGGCTCTTTTGAGTCTTCGACGAAATGTCGGTGAAGTATGTCCATTCAAGCATAATGGGCAGACTAGCGGGGATCCGACACACCTGTGCCGGGCCTCTGCTCCACCTCCTCGGCGGAAACGTTCCCGCCGCCGTGGCAAACGCGGCGGGCAGCTGGTGAAGCTGAAAGTCTGGCTGGCTTAATTGTCGTCCAGCTCCCGGACAGGACATGGATTAACTCATCCGTTCGCCGTGCCTTGGCTTTTCCTGGATCCCATCGTTGCCTGCCTTATTCCTGTCATCGGCTTGTTTGAGGGACTCACCTGTCCTCCGCGTCTTTCACAGCGCGGCGTGAACCTCCGGCTCCTGAAGTCGCTGCCACCGTCTCTGCGATCAGACGAACCAAAGCCCCCGGCTCCTGCCAGGTTTGGCCTGGTGAACGCCAGATCCCCAGTGAACAAAATGTTCATCCTGAGGGATTTCTTCAACTCCTGTGGCCTGGATTTCCTCTTTGTGACAGAGACGTGGATCGGTGCCGGTGAGTGCAGCCCTCTGATCGAACTTCTACCGGCTGGTTGTTCTTTTTTTAACTCCCCGCGGTCATCGGGTCATGGAGGAGGAACCGCGACTGTTTATAAAAACGACTTTAATTGTAGGCAGTGCGCTGTCTCGTCCTCCTTTTCCAGCTTTGAAGCGAATGTATTTGAGGTGGGTCGCTCCGACCCGGTGCTGTGTGCCGTCATCTACCGACCGCCCAGATACAACAAAGACTTCCTAAATTACTTCTCTGATTTTCTGGCTGAAATTATATCCAAGTATGATCGCATTGTCCTTGTTGGGGATTTTAACATTCACATGTGCTGTCCTGATAAACAGTTGGTGAAGGACTTTTTAAGCCTTATTGACTCTTTTAACTTAGAGCAGTGTGTGTCTGGTCCCACTCATGAACGTGGACACACACTAGACCTCGTCCTCTGTCATGGTCTGTCTGTGTCAAACGTGGAAATATGTGACGATGTGTTTTCCGATCATTTGCTAGTACTGTTTGAAGCTGCTGTCTCCTGTGCTACAGTTAAATCTGCCGCTCCTGCTCGCTGTCGTAGGATATTTAACTCTGTCACTGCCGGTCAGTTTTCTGCTGCCTTTAACCAGCTCTGTGTCCCCTCTGAATTATTATCAAACACGGAGGTGCTCAGTTCTTGGTTTCGCTCCTCCTGCCAAACCATACTGGACTCTGTGGCTCCATTTAAAACCGTGCAGCCCAAAGCTAAACCTGAGCCCTGGTTCAATGCGAGAACTCGCGCAGCCAGACAGGATTGCCGCAAAGCTGAACGCAGGTGGAAAAAGGACAAGCTGCAGGTTTCTCGCCAAATCATACAAGACAGCTGGCGCTGCTACCAGAGCACTGTCAAAGAGTCCAGGGGTCTCATTTACAAAGACTTGCGTGGATTTCCTACTAAATCTTGGCGTACGCCAAAACCCAGAAACAGTCTTACGCACAAATAAATTCAGATGTATCAAAGTGTGCGTACGCATGGATCCAAGCACGTTCTCTTTGTACATCCCAAATCAACGTGGAATTGAGCGCACATGCAGAGGTGCCAAACTCCTCCCTGTCCATGCCCCATTTACATATGCAAATCAATTTAAATAGGCCCTGAGAGTCATCTCTTCAAATCAATTCAGATCAAATAACGCACTGAACAATGGAAAGTAAAGGAATTTCACAGTCTGAGCAAGAGATTCTAGTGAATGAATGTAAAAGCGCAGGAAGATTTTGTTTGGTACACTGTCAACAGGGATAAATATGACAAAAAAGACGTGAGTGGGAGCGTGTGTGTGAGTCCGTAAATGCCGTGGGATCCGAGCAGCGCACACACACACACACACACACACACACACACACACACACACACACACACACACACACACAGATTATAAAGAAATGGTCAGATCTCAAATTGAAGCGGAGGGTTTCTGCTCACCGCCGAAGCAAAGTGACCGCAACAGGTCATACAATCAGCTGCTCACACATCGCTCGTGCGTAAAGATGGCAGGATATTAAACACTTTGACTCATGCTTAATTTTTAATTTTTTTTTTTTTCTCACTATTAATGAATGCAGAAGTGCGCCGCGGCTGACATTTGCAACTTTACGCCCGCTTTTACTGACATGAATACTGAACACAGGGAGACAAACAGGGGCTTGTTAGAAAGCTCTGTAGCTCTAATTTCACCAGCAGAAAATAAAGAAAACCAAAAACATGATATGTGAATGCGCACATGCCCAAATGTGCATGGCGCTGGTTTACATATGGGACAATTAAAAGAATAAACTATTTACTCACCCAGAAGCCACCCATCGCGCACTGTGCCAGCCTCCAGCCTGTGAACATTGATGGAATTAAAATGTTTCCTATTAACGTAAACAAATTCTGTGACGGCGATTTTATAGCAATGTGTGTGCAGTCAATAGCTCCGAAACCGGAGGGAAACTGGCTCTAAATTTTTAATGCTTTAATGTTGGCCTGTTTAACAGCATTGTATGGGAGTTTGATGTACCTGGATGACATTCGGATGATTCCGTTCCACACAGCTGGCATGGGACGGCTCAGGGTTGACTGGCACACTCCTGACCGAAATCGGCTGATGAGCAAATCGTTTGCAAGTAAATCCTCGCGTTCCCTAAATACTCGCTCACGTCGGATTGCACCATTTGCAAGGTGTTAATTGTTCATAAGTGTGTCTCTGATGTGCACATCACTGTGATGACTACTTGTTTTCACATTATTAACAGTTTCCCAGCATCACCACTAAGTGTCGCCAAAGGAACAATAGCTGTAGAAACGGGCGTACGCCAGCCATGAAGTTGGCGTGGGCACCGCACATTTCCGTCCTTTTCCACGCTCACGTTCAGATGTGTGAAACGTGAAATGAGCGTGGAAAAGGACGTACACCACGTTTTTGTGCTTACGCAACCTTTGTACATGAGGCCCCAGAAGAGCACCTGTCAAATATTATTGAATCAAACTCTCACAACCCACGTGTGTTATTTAAAACCATAGAGTCTGTTCTTGGCTTACCTCAGCCTGTGTGCACAGAGAAATCCCCTGAAATGTGCAATAGCTTCCTGCAGTTCTTCATTGATAAGGTTGCTACCACAAAGGCTCTCATCACCACACCTGCATCTGACCACTTTGACAGTGTTCTTTGCTCAGCTGTGCTTGATTCGTTTGAGCCCGTGTCTCTGATTGCCTTAGAAAAAGTGGTTGCCCAGATGAAGCCATCAGGCTCTCCCTGTGACACTGTCCCGCCTCACGTTTTTAAGGTATTTCCTTGTATAGGGCAGTCAGTCCTGGCCATTATTAACAGCAGTCTGTCTTCTGGTGTTGTCCCCCAAAGTTTTAAACATGCTGTGGTACAACCCCTGCTTAAGAAACCTGGCCTTGATCGTGTTATGCTAGCCAATAGTAGACCTATCTCCAAGCTGCCTTTTATTTCAAAGATCCTGGAAAAAGTTGTCCACGCTCAGTTGCAGTCGTTCCTAGATGAGCATGATATCCTGGAGATTTTCCAGTCTGGTTTTAAAACAAGGCATAGTACAGAGTCAGCTTTAATAAGAGTGTTCAATGACATTCTCCTGATGGTTGATTCTGGAGACTATGTGATCCTTGTCCAGCTGGACCTAACTGCAGCATTTGATACTGTGGACCACAATATTTTAGTGGCACGCTTGCAGCACCTAGTGGGCATTAGTGGTAGCGCCCTAAATTGGTTTAGATCGTATCTTGAGGGAAGATCTATGTGTGTACGCCTCGGTGGCTCTGAGTCCCAATCTGCTCCGCTATCATATGGGGTTCCACAGGGCTCAATTTTAGGGCCCCTGCTCTTCTCCCTGTATCTGCTTCCCCTGGGCTCCATCTTGAGAAAACATGGCATCTCATTTCATTTTTATGCAGACGACAGTCAGATTTATGTCCCACTGAGAAAGAAAAATGCCTGTCTGCAACCACTTCTATTATGTCTTGATGACATAAAAGCATGGATGTCACTGAACTTTTTAAAATTTGATGAAAAGAAGACGGAAGTGATAATGTTTGGTCCTAGCGGCTCTAGTGAACCCCCCCCCCCTGCTGATTTGGGCCCTTTGGCACCGTATGTGAAGCCTTTAGTCCCAAACTTAGGTTTTATTATGGACAGTGATTTTAAATTGGACCGGCAAATTGGGGCAACAGTAAAGTCCAACTTCTTCCACCTCAGGCAGCTTGCAAATGTGAGGCCATTTCTGTTTCAAAAACACTTTGAAACAGTAATCCATGCCTTTGTTACATCTCGGCTGGATTACTGTAACGCTCTTTATCTTGGAGTCAGCCAGTCGTCCCTCTCACGTCTCCAGTTGGTCCAGAACGCTGCTGCTCGCCTCTTAACTGGAGCACGTAAGAGGGAGCACATTACTCCCATTTTGGCCTCCCTTCACTGGCTGCCTGTGCATTTTAGAGTCCATTTTAAGATTCTTTTATTTGTTTTTAAATCTTTAAATGGTCTTGCCCCGCCTTACCTCTCTGAGCTTCTCCTTCCTTGCACTCCTGCTCGGTGCCTCAGGTCAGCTGACCAGCTGCTCCTGGAGGTACCGAGGTCTAAACGGAAGCTCAGAGGGGAAAGAGCTTTCTCCATTGCCGGTCCCAAACTTTGGAACGCCCCCCCGCTTCATATTAGACAGGCCCCCTCAATGTCCATTTTTAAAACTCATTTTAAAACACATTTTTATTCTTCTGCGTTCAACTCAGCATGAGACTCTGCTCTTGTTTTAGTGTTTTATTGTTTTCATTGTTTAAACATTTTTATTGTTTTATAGTTTTCTTAAGCTATAGCTATAGCTATAGCTATAGCTTCCTAAAGCGCTCTATAAATAAAGTTGAGTTGAGTTGAGTTGGGTTTAGTCAGTTATAAAAACCCATATTGGCTGCCTTAAGCTAATAGTAGTCACCTGGTTATAATGTGGACATTGTCTTTTATCAAGAGACACGAATGTGTGTGAGAAGCAGAGAATAAAATGCAATAAAAAAAAGCTCTTACACTATATTTTCCCTTTTCGTACTCTTAATAATTATTGTGCATCATGAAATTTTGCGAATTACTGCTGAGCATTTACTTTTTTTATTTTTATTTATCAAACAAAACATGTGTAATTTAATTGTAAACTCTAGCAACAGAATGTCTTTGAATCAGTTCATCTTCTTTCAAAATAAAGCCTCCGACTTCTGTCTAAAATTGTCACTATTTGAAACACAATTTCAGAAAATCAGATTTTGTAATCATCTGCTGAGCAAAAGTCTGTTGCTGATGCTGGCTGCCCTTTTGTGTCATACTGTTAGGTCAGTTGGTGCTAATATATTTTATGACTGAGCTGCGGTGAAACTGAAATTCATCTATTGTTTTCAAACTGTATTTTCATGAAAATTATCAAACCTCACTACATAAGCAAGCAGAGACTCACTCTCTGCTACTGTAAATGTAAAAAAACTCTGAGAACAGTTGGGTAAATCACTTTGTGAGTAAATTATGGCAAAAAAAAAAACTAAACTAAACAAAAAAATTATGTTTCCCATTAATTCCCATTAATTTTGCGGGGGCTGGAGGGGGGGCATCTTTGCATAAAAGACAAGTTTAGGTTGATCTGCTAAGTGATGTGTCACCTTTCAGCTGCCTGCTTGTCAAGCATCATGAATGCAAATCGGCCTTTGTATGTATTTAATTGCTTCTCCCCATCCATCTGCATGTCTGCGCTCCACCCTTTAATCAGACCCCATCACTGCGGAGAAACTACACTGCCATCATCACTCCACTACGAGCATTACACAAGACATCCAGTCAGGCAAAATGGTCTCACCAATTACAAATGATTTTAGAGTAGCTATCTGTTTTGCATTAGTGTAGGAAAGTGTACTGCCATTTTCTGTGTGCTTGGGTGGAAAGTGAGATGTGAGCTTCTCCTCGAGGTCGATAATGGATTAGAATACCAATCAGCGGTATGCAAAAGTGTCAATAGTCAATACCTTTGGCACTAATTATTGGATCTCAAACATGATTTGGTAACCTCAGTGACCCTTGACCTCCATACACAGGTGAATCCAGTCATGAGAAAGGGTATTTAAGGAGGCCAATTGTAAATGTTTCTCCTCTTTGCATCTTCTCTGAAGAGTGGCAACATGGGAGCCTCAAAACAACTCTCAAATGACCTGAAAACAATGATTGTTCAACATCATGGTTTAGGGGAAGGATACAGAAAGCTATCTCAGAGATTTAAGCTCTCAGTTTCAACTGTGAGGAACATTGTGAGGAATTGGAAGACCACAGGGACAGTTCTAGTTAAGGCCTGAAGTGGCAGACCAAGAAAAATCTCAGATAAGCAGAGGTGAAGAATGGTGAGAACAGTTACAGTCAACCCACAGACCAGCTCCAAAGACCTACAACATCATCTTGCTGCAGATGGTGTCACTGTGCATCGTTCAACTATTCAGCACACTTTACAAGGAGATGCTCTACACTGAAAAAAATGTTTTGTTGAATTTACTTAATTTTATTTCGTCAAATGGTTGCACGAAATAATTATATCTAAAGCTAGATATATTTTTTATGTTGAGGGCACTAATAATCTTTATGTAAATTCAAATAAATGATATTAGTAATGTTTCCATAACTACGTCGATTACATTTTAATCTAATTTCTTTAGTAAGTTTAATTAAACCCGCATTACATAATGCTTAAATAAATTGTGTATGCTTTTTAGATTTGATTTTGCTCTTTTAGATCAATTTAATTGTTCGAATACTGAAACTTTTAATCAAGTTCATTGTAATGAAATATTTTTAGCTATAATTAGTTCAGCTTTTAATAAATTCAATATTGAGCATCATCCACCACACAGAACCAAAAGCTGGGTTAAGACAACTGACTTTTACACTCAAAGAAATAGAACATTAGATTTAAATAATAAGATAACGTCAACCTGTCCGACAAAACTAATTTATTTAAATTGGAGGTATAGTAAATAGACTAAATTTCAGCAAACCGTCTTAATTAAGTGCTTCATCATATAGGTATGTTGAATTTACTGAACATGATTACGTTGAATTTATCAAACATTACTTTGAATTTATTAAACATCCTTATGTTGAATTCATTAAACATCATTACGTTGAATTCGGGAAGGAGGCAACAGCCCCACACAATCGATAATCAAGTGTTCAAAAGGCTGACTGACAGCTGGAATAGGGAACAAAGGTGCGGGCGCTATTCCCTGGTTAGGTTTACCTGTAAGTTGGCACGTATGACAGGTTTTGATGTATTCCGCAACATCCCGCTTCAGACGCGGCCAGAAAAAATGTCGCAAGACCTGGTCATAAGTTTTCCTGACCCCCCAATGGCCAGCATCATTATGCGCCAACCTCAGTACAGCGTCCCGAAACTTAAATGGCACCACGACCTGGAAAACCGGGTCAGCAACAAAATTGTCACAGTGGGAAACCCAATTTCTCAAAAGAATATTGTTATCAACAACATAGCCCTGAGAGTTCTCACTCACGTCTTCTGGCGGAAGCACCTGCTCAAAAAGAGCAGCTAAGGAAGGATCAGCTCGCTGTTCTGTCTTCAGGTCCTCCAACGAAACTGAGAGGGGAACATCAGACATAGAAAATGCAATCAGCTCCGACGTGTCGTGCTTCGCACCTTTCGACTTGTGGACGTGAGCAGCAGCATCAGTATGCGCCATGGCGCGCGTCACCACGCAGGCTGTGAAAACCTACGGAAAATGTTTACTGATCAAGGGGAGAGAGGAAACAACAAGAGGCGGCAGTGAACCATTAGCCCAAACGCGGGACCCCGCTACACCATTACCCAAAATGAGCGTAATGCCCTCAATCAGCAGTGCTGGACGTAAGCCAACCGCCACCTGACCCTGAACGAGATCTGAGAACAACTGGATGTTAGGCAGTGGAACCTGCAACACCCGCATGCCAACCCCCCGCACAGGAACAGTGAACCCTGTGAACATCTCGCTGCAAGACAAGAGTTTGGGCAGCTGTGGCCTAGTGGTTAGGGCTTCGAGCTCGAGACCGGAAGGTTGCCGGTTCAATCCCCGACCAGTCTGCAGCTGAAGTGCTGTTGAGCAAGGCACTTAACCCCCTCACTGCTCCCCGAGCGCCGCTCACTGGCATGGCAGCTCACTGCGCTGGGTTAGCATGTTCTCCACCTCACTGTGTGCTGTGTGTGTTCACTAACTCACTGCAGAATTGAACTTAAAGGGTTCTTAATCTAATCTAAAAAAAAAATAATATCCCCTTACTCAAACGAACTACATGCACCTCGGGTGCCGACATCGCTACACAAGCGATGTGACGCACCTTTCACATGCGTCACGGGCTGTTTGGCTTTAGCTTTTAAAATATAACAATCAGCTTTCCAGTGACCTTTCTTATGACAGAAGTTACATATCTTCTCAGGACCTCTCACGCCACGAAACCTCCCATCAGCTCTTGACGGATAAACAGAAGGAAACGCATCACTCACCCCGGCACTCTCAATAGAACCAGAGCCGCGAGCGCGCCCTTCTCCAAACGCACGCCTGTGCGTCAGGACATAGTCATCTGCCAGCGCAGCCGCTCTCATGGCAGTCTTCACCTTTTGATCGCCGATGTGGGTCGCAATATTATCAGGAATAGAATTCTTAAATTGCTCCAACACTATCAGATCACATAAATCTTCAAAAGTCTTTACCTCGAGGGCAGCGCACCAGCCATTTTATCATGATCCAACTGCAACAACAACAATTCTCTCTGTTGCTCAAATGTGAGATTACTCGGCCCACCAACCATAACCACCGGCGGAGCCAAACCCTCCGCCTTGGCTAAGCCAAGAGGTTGCGCCCCGCTTATCAATACACCCATATCACTCAGATTAGCGCGCAGAATACTTTTAACAGTATCCTTTAACCGTTTATCAGAGATCTCAATATCATAATGATTTGCTATTTTCAGTAACTGTTCCTTCGTGCACTTATCCAACAACTCCTCCGCTGGAGCTTTAACAAACTCGTCCACCTCAGACATCAAAAAAGTAACACAATTCAGAGAAAAGCCCAAAAGTTACACCTCAACACCAGGAAAAACGAATGACAGCTTAGTGATCACGCGGCCCGAAAGGACCTCAGTCGGAGCAAATAATCCCCACTAACTAGACTGCCTAACCGAAACTACATAAACTGACTCACCTAGTCTTCATGCGGCTTTGCGGCGGGTATTTACGCACTAGAGACCGCTGGCCTAGGAAAGCGACCAGTTTCTGGCAACAATCCCACAACCACAGACATGCTCCCGAGACAAGCTCTAACTGCTAGCACCGCAGCACTATCGGAAAAAAAAAACCCAGCGAAGCCCAAAGGAGCAACGCTGCTACAACCTACCAGGGGAAAATGGCTCCGTTACGATGTGAACACCAGCCGACATTCACTTCACCTTCAGTTTAACGAATAACTTTACCAACAATTTAATACAAACAACTTACACACATCTCACTCGATGAAACAGACCCAAAACGTCGCTACTCAAAGCGCAGATCGCTACACAAAAGCCTCGTAGTACTACCAACGCTGACGTCACTCGCTCAGCAACAGCTGACGAGTCCATTGATAAATCTACCCCTCAAAAAAGCATGAATGAAAACACGAGTTAAATCGCGTATGGACGAGCCCCCACTTTGTCACGACCGGCTCAAAAAGCCATGACAAAAGATAGTGAGACGCGGGTAAAGTAACAATTAACAATATTTATTTAAATAAAGTGCACAAATCATAATAATGCCATGAAGTGTGAATGTATGGTTATCAGTGTGTCTGCCGATGGATGCATGTGAGTGATGAATGCAGGGTGTTGTAAAGTGTAAAAACCAGGCCGCAGCCAACAAAAACAACACAATGACCCCGGAGGATAACCAGGTCCTTCTGGTGTGAGAGAACGAGAACGACTGAGACGGTCTGCTTTTAAAACTTCCAGGAGACTGGCCAGGTGCTCCTGGTTTCAAGCCCCGCCCACTGAGATACCTGCAGACAGAAAGGGAGGGACACACAAACACACAACGCAGGCCATAACACAGCAGAGGGCCGTTACAACGAGGCATGTATCAAATGTGCCGAACAAAGGCCTCAAGTGCTTTGTGTGTCTCTCTGTCTGTCTGTCTGTCTGCCTGTGTCTGTCTGCCTGCGTCTCAGTGTCTTGATGTCGAAAATAGCCATATGTAAACAAATACAAATACAATAATACAAATGAACACGCAAAAACATAAAGTGCACCAGTGAGGTGTTTGGAAACATTGAGCCACCAGAAGAGGTAACGCACATTCAAACTCGGAAAATGACTCCTGTAGAGCTTGACAAAGTGGCTGCATTTTACAACAATGTGACACCTACTATAGCATATATTACTATCCCACAAAAGGCCCCAGGTGCTTTGAGTGTGTCTCTGTCGGTCTGCCTGTGAGTGTGTGTGTGTGTGTGTGTGTGTCTGTCTGTCTGTCTCTCTCTCTGTCTGTCTGCCGTAAAATAGCGATATGTAAACAAATTACAAATTAACACGTAAAAACTAGGGCTGTCAAAAGATTTACATTTTTAATCAGATTAATCACAGGGTAGCTGTGGATTAATCACAATTAATCACGATAAATTGCCATTCGTAAATATGCCAAAAAATTCTAATTTTCTCTTTATATTGTTGTAGGAACAGAGAGATAAAGAAAGTATGTGAAAATATAAATGTAAAGAACAATAAAATACTGTAAATAACTTGTAAAAACCTATACAAACTTAGTAAAAAATAAACATTACATTGTCAAGAACCCACATTATAAGACAAAATAAATAAATAGAAAAAATAAAATGCTGTAAATAACTTTAATAAAAAAACTATACATTGCACTGTAAATAACTCACATTATAAACAAAATATAAAGTATAGAAGTTAAATAGTTTTCTTACTAAGGCTGGCTTTACACGGCAACGCTCCCGGGTGAAACCGACAAAATATTTTATCAGATGTGCCTTTCGTTTAGACGGCGATGGCGTTTTTGGGGCTTAAAAACTGAAAAAAATTAACCCACCCTCCAGAGTGGAAATCTTAAAAACGCTCCGCTGTCGCGTTCCCGTCTAAGGGGTGGAAACGCAAAAGTGTTGCTCACGCTGGTACAACGCTGAAGTTGGCACCACATTCGACGCTGAAGTTGACACCACAATTGCCTCAGGTTCTCTAAAGAGAGAAGAGCCGGGGTGCCAACTTCAGCGTCCTCACGCTGGCTATCCTCCTATACGCATTGACGTCAGATCCATGTGCAGTACAGCCAAACAACAACAAACATGTCGGATTCGATCCATCAGTCGGACATTCAAGTTGCCTTAGCTGCTCTGATACCTATCCAGGAGTCATTTCAGCATTTACGCCGAGTTAATGTTGTGGTTTTTCGACTGTGGGCTACTCAGCGCTACTAGAGAGAAGTAGAAGGAAGGACGTTTCAGCGCATGCGCACGCTCCTTGTGTTGTTGTGTGGCAGTGCTTCACAGTGCCACCTAGCCACCTGGCATGCATACTACATCAAATTTCACACACTTTCGCGTCACCGTGTGCATGCAGATTTCCACCCAAAGACGCTCGTCTAAACGTTAAATAAAAAGTGGGAATGCAACACCACTTTTGCGGTTTGTGTTCAGATCGTTGTCGTGTAAAGCCAGCCTAAACCCACAGCAGGAAATTCCTCATCAGCACTTTGAAGCACTGCTTCTACTAGTTACCGTTAGCGTCAGCTAGCATTCTGACGCTAATGTTAGCTGCTGTCTGTGTCCCCGTTCGTTAGACAGTGACTTTTAATGTTATGATTATATCATTATCTGCGCCTGTAGCACTTACAACTGTGTCTTTCTTTCTTTTTTCTTCAACCTCTTTTTTTCTTCCTCTTTTAACTTCCTGATTGATAACTCCTCTTCATTTTCCTTCAGCTTCACACAGGTTAACGTGAGGAGACGTGGGGCCCCTTTAGGGGGGTTTCCTACTGAGATGTCATTGCAAATCAACCATTGTTATTTAAGGGAGCCGGGGATGAGGCTGGTCACTGATGCATTTAGGCTCCGAGTGTCGGGTGTCCCCCTATCGGCTCGGGGCCCCAAGCAGTTGCCCGCCGCCTTGCCTGTTCATAAACTGCATGTCTACCCGTAGCACGATGAAAGTGAGAAAGTGCGTTAATGCGTTAATAAAATTAACGCGTTAATTCCACAAATTAATCGTCCTGCGTTAACGCGTTAATTTTGACAGCCCTAGTAAAAACATAAAGTGCACCAGTGAGGTGTTAGGAAACATTGAGCCACCAGAACAGGTAACGCACATTCAAACTCCTGCAGAGCTTGACAAAGTGGCTGTATTTTACAACAATGTGACACCTATTAAAGCATATATTACAATCCCACAATGTCATAATTCAAGAGACGCATATTGGGACAGTGCTGGTGTCTAGAGCTATACACAGGCTATGAAATTGACGCCTGGTGAACCTGAACAAGCATCCGTGTTTGACCAGTTGTGATGAGGATGTGTTGTTCTGGAACTCGAACCCAATATACAAGCTAAAACTGCTGTTCCATCCTCTAGCACATGCTGAAAATACTGCAACTTAAAATTGCATAAAAGAGAAAAAAGGTAAAAAATAATATTTAAAAAGTAGGAAAAAAAAAAGAATCTGTCTTATTGTATTTAACTGCAGTCCAACTGCTAGCAGTCATAGGCACTAGTGGTGCAAGCACATGGTAAACGCCTTTCCCTTACTCGTATAATTTGCCTTTGAGGACCTGTACCTTCCGTGACAGTTTCTATCCATCCATGACCATCATCACCTTCTGAAGGAATTCAAATGTATATTTGAGTTTGCTGGGGTACTCCAGATTTAGGCAGTAGATAAGCCCAAGGAGGAGTGTGCAACCATTTGCCACGTCCTTCACGTTCTGCAGCACTTCCACCCCCTCTATGATAATTTTGACGTCCTCTGGGTCATCTGTGGGCTCAGCTCCTTCATGTAGTATGACACAGACCACCATGTCGAGTTGCTCACTCAATTTCTGCTGTGCTTCAGGATCAACATCCTCAAATGGGATTTAGAACAAAGTACTGAACACTTAACACAGCTCAAAAAATTGTCTTGAGGTGTTTACCAATAGTCCAAAACCCAAATATAACCAACTACTGTGATAGAAAAATCACTTACCAGTAACTCCTTTATGAGGTCATCAGGACTTTCATTGAGGTAAACACAAAGCGCTTTCAGGATGCATTCTCTGAGTTTTTCAACAGAGGGATTCTGTGGAAGAGAAATAATCCTTCACAATCTACACACAGTAGTCGTTCGTTTTCCCCTATCGCCTATGGGAAAATGAACCAGAACAGGAAACTGGTATGCTGACTTCTGAACACTTCGGACTGTAGTTATGCTCAGAAACAATACAGAATCAGGGTGCAGGTGATCACAGTGTTCAATCTAATGCACTTGGATTTATCTCTAAAGGTAAGTACGGCAGGTACAGTTAAGTATGAGGGACTTGGAATTATGAATACATGTATTCCAACAGGTAAAATGATAAAGGTAAGTACAATAGGTTTAGAGATATGCATTTCTGTAAGTAGGATAAAGGTTTTGTGGGTTATTTTTTTTCTATTCTGCTGCAGAAGAACAAACAAAAAATAGATCTATAAATACATCATGTACATTTTGTTAAAATTAAGATGTAATAATTGAATGTATTTCTAATAAATGTAGTCACTGTTCATATACATAAATAAGTGCTCAGAATTGTAACTATGTGTGGCAAAACCAACGAGGCAAGCGAATCGAGTTGCTAAACAACGCCACCTGGGGAATTACACCCCAGGAAATACGATCACCACTCTTACTAGGAAGTTACACACAGATTCATAACACCGCTTAATTTAAAGAGGACATGATAGACAGACTTCCAAGTACACAAATTTTATTAAATTTAAAACCAATATACTAGAGTTAAAAGAGCAGAAGAATGTCAATTACCCAATCAGAGTGCCAAAATAATAAAGCACTATAAATTGTGGTAACAAAAGGATAAATAAATGACAGGACCAGGGCTAAGGCTTTGCTTGGCGGACAGACAAAAAAACAAAAGAAATACAACTCAAAACCAAAAGAAAACCACTACCAACCACCACGTGCCACACCAACTTCAGGGAAGTGAAAGGGGAACCACCACCAGGGGAGTCTGCCACCCGCTGTACCCGCTCCTGTCCTGCACAAGAAAACAAAGAAAAAGAAAATACTGCTTTTAGTGGGACACTCAGGCAATTGGATCATGCAGTTAAAACAAGAGTCATACAAAACCACACACAGCAACAGACAACGAAATGAACCTAATAACTAATTATATAATAAAACCCAAATACAAATATATCAAGAAACAAAATAACATAACAAACACAAGACCGCAACACTCAGCTGTGGACAAAGGCCAGGCTTAAGATTCCCTTCGGCTAAATAAACCAACGACAGCTGAGTAAACTAAATAAACAAACAAAAATATTCAACCCAAAAGAATAAACCAAATAAGCCAACAGAGACAAAAAAAGAGAAAATTAATCAAGTAATAAGAGTTGTGGCGGTATTGAAAATCCGAAGCTGCGCAGGCGCACAGCAGGACTATAGTGTCCACTTTAATGGAGATGTTGAACCCGCAGCAGCAGAGGAAACGGTGGCGGAGACGAAGCGACCGCAGCAGGGCTGGGGACTGTGGACAGCTTTACGATGCCCAGGCTGGCAGCCCGCGTCAGAGCCGTGCAGCGCAGCCCCACACCGAGTGCATGGGGGAGGAGGAGAGATTAACTGTGGCCTCAGCAGCTGAACAGAAAGCGTAGCATCCAGCTCCCAAAACACTGTGAAATCACAAAATCGACACCACTGTAACCCCATGATGCGCTATGACCAACCCAGTAGAGTAGAAAGTATAGAAGTACTCAAGCCAATCGTACAAATCCCAGCTCGGTGCAAACCACCGTAGCGCGCCAGAACGAGCCGACCCCGCAGTTCTCAACCTCGTCACAAAGACAGCAGCACGGCCAACACCACTGTTAAGTCACAGAATCAACACAGCTGTAACCCAATGATGCGCTATGGCCAAATCAGTAGAATAGAAAGAATAGTAGTACTCACGCCGATCATACAAATCCCAGCTCGGTGCAAACCACCGTAGCACACCAGAATGAGCCCTCTCCTGCTGAACGCCAGGCAATAGTGTGCGCACCCGCCGAAGCCCGACCACTTAACAGGTGGCACCATTGCGCAATCAGGCACAGGTGACAACTGCATAGAGGTGGAGCTACCCTCAACCTGCCACATTCCACCCCCCTTTCTGTGTCGTCGCCCCGACGACAAACTACTAATTACATAAACCACAGCTAGGACCAAGGCCTAAACAGGACAGACTGGGCATTTACCACAGGCTGTACAGCTTCATGTACCCTATTACCCCTGATGCCAACAGGCTGGGGAAGACGATGAACGTTGGGATGTTGACCGGCGGTGGAACGGCCAGTTCGACGCCAAGCTGTCGGAGGGGGGCTAGGCTGACCACTAAAGGGGGCGGCCACCGAACTTGGGCCTGGGTCAGGCTGCGGCTCTACTGGGGTCGTCACAGCAAGCCCCAAGGAACGGGGCTGGACTGGTGCCTCTGTAGCCAAGGGGGGAAAAGTTTCACGGGTCAGCAGCCATAGCTCACCATCTTCAGATGAATCAGGGGAGCCTACGAGCGCCGCCGAAGCGGGTGGAGACAGTGCCCTGGGAGAGTGAACACCAGACACCACCTGGGCCTTCAGCATGTCTCGGTGCACCTGCCGTACCCGATGCAGCTCCTCTACAGGGGCAATGGTGTAAACTGCTCCCTCTCCTAATGGGGCTTTCAGCACTTGGTAAATCACTGAGCTCCATTTATCGTGGAGCTTGTGTCGACCCCTAACACCAAGATCGCGGAGGTAAATCAGCTGGCCAACCAGCAAAGGGACCTCCTGCACATGCTGATCGTGCCGCTCTTTGCGTCGACTTGCAGCAGCCAACAACCTCCCACGAGCATTCTCAAATGCCACCTTAAGCCTTGCCTGGTGTTCAGTCATCCAATCCTGTACTGCACCTGGCTCAGGGTCCCGGACCCGGCCCAAAAGGAAGTCCACGGGGAGCCTAGGCTCTCGACCAAACATCAAAAAGAAAGGTGACTCTCCTGTACTTTGATGTGGCGTAGTGTTATAACAGAACAACACCTGCGGGAGACAAGAAACCCAATCCCGCTTCCGGGAGGCGGGCAACGTCCGCAAGAGGTCATGGAGAGTCCTGTTGAATCGCTCACACTGCCCATTGCCGGCTGGGTGGTAAGGAGTTGTCCGTGATTTGTCTACCTCATACAAGCGACAGAGCTGCTGGATCAAGGAGCTCTCAAAGCTCCGACCTTGATCAGAATGAATACGAGTTGGAACCCCAAACCGGAAAAACCACTCGGTCAGCAAGACCCGAGCCACAGTTACAGCTTGCTGATCCCGGGTGGGGACCGCTACAGTGTATTTGCTAAACACGTCAGTCATTACTAACACGTTTTCCAACCCATTCCGTGAGGGTTCCAACAACATAAAATCGATGGCGATGATCTCGTTTGGCCGAGATGCCAGTACATGACCCATAAAACTATGGGGCACTGACCCCGAATCCTTGGCAACCTGGCAACGTTCACATGTCTGAACCCACTGCCTGATGTCACTAGACATCCCCGGCCAGTAACAGCGCTGCCGCACCAATTCAGTAGTGCGCTCGATACCCTGGTGACCATGGTTTTGGTGCAACTGAGTCAGGGTCTCCTCCTTAAGGATAGCAGGTAGGACAAGCTGGAGGTACTCTTCCCCCCCGTCCGAACGGAATGTCCGGCGGTACAGTACACCCTCCTGCTCCACCAAGCGATCCCACTGTTTCAGGAGCGTCAAAGCAGACGTGGGAAGTTGCTGCCTCTCCTCATGAGTAAGCTTAGCCCGCCTCCTCCAAAAGGGCAGAAAATGGTTACCCAACAAAGAATCCGCCTCCTGCAAGGAACAGAGGTTTAATGGGGAATGGCTCCAGCAGACAGACACCATCGACTGGCCTACAGGCCCCACTAGGGCTGGGCCTGATGTTGGCTGGGAGAACGATGGAACCGAAGTGCCAGGTATCGCATATTCAGGCAGGCTGGACCCTAACAAATACTGTCGGGAGAGTGCATCAGCATTCTTATTGACGCGCCCAGAGCGATACCTGATCTCAAAATCAAAGGCAGCTAGTTGGGACGCCCACCGCTGCTCTGTGGCCCCCAACTTAGCTGAATTAAGGTAGCTCAACGGGTTGTTGTCTGTGAAAACCACACATTTGTGTCCCAACAAATACTCCCGGAACTTTTCTCCCATTGCCCACTTAAGCCCAAGAAACTCTAGCTTCATGGAACTGTAATCATCCATATTGCGCTCCGTGGGTCGAAGGCCTCTGCTGGCATATGCCACCGGCCGAACACCATGATCTGTCTCCTGCGAAAGGACGGCCCCCAGGCCACTGTGGCTCACATCAATTTCCAAGATGAACGGCCGAGAAAAGTCTGCATAGGCCAACACTGGGTCCAAGACCAACTTAGCCTTTAAGGCCTCAAAGGCTTGTTCACACTGGGGTGTCCAGACAGATCTCAGATCCCGCCCAGAGCCTCGCTTGGACCGGGTACCTGCGAGCTCTGCCACCAACTTATGCAGGGGGCTCGCCAGCTTAGCAAACCCCTCCACGAACCGCCTGTAATAGCTGGCGAACCCCAAGAAGGAGCGCAACTCTGCCACTTGGCAGGGACGCTGCCATTTTGCCACTGCCTCGATCTTGGCGGGGTCAGTGGACACTCCTTGACTGGAGATGATGTGCCCCAGATAACGGACCTCCTGCTGGAAAAAAGCACACTTTTCAAGTTTGACCTTCAAGCCTTCCCTATGCAGCCGACTAAGAACCACCTCCAGTCGCTGTAGGTGTTGTGAGACTGAAGAAGAGAATACAATAATGTCATCTAAATACAAGAGCAGGGATTGGCACTGTTGATCCCCAAACATCCTTTGCATTAGTCTTTGAAAGGTGCTTGGGGCGTTGCACAAGCCGAATGGCATACGGTTCCACTCGAAGAGACCAAAAGGTGTACAAAAGGCAGTCTTGGGCTTGTCCTGCTCTGCAATAGGAACCTGATTGTACCCACTTGCTAAGTCCAGGGTGGTGAACCAGCGAGCTCCAGCAAGGGCGTCAAGGCTTTCCTCAATGCGAGGTAGAGGGAATGCGTCCTTCCGTGTCTTGCTATTAAGCAGACGGTAGTCAACACACATACGGAGACTACTATCCTTTTTACGGACTAGGACAATGGGGGAAGCAAAGGGGCTATTGCTTTCCCGGATCACCTTGGCTTCAAGCAACTGATCAATGTGAGCCTTCACCTCCTCATACTCAGAGGGAGGAATCCTTCTGTACCGCTGTCTCACTGGAACGTTATCAAGCAAGGGGATTTCATGAGATATAATGTTGGCACAACCCAAATCACCATCATGGGTGGAGAAAACGGCCCAATATTCCTGCAGCAGAGCCTGGACCTCCATCTGTTCTCGCTCTCCCAGAGCAGACAGGTCCACGGCCTCTACCCCGCCCTGTGCCAGACCAACAGCTGCCTGGAAAGAAACTGAGGCAGTAGTCGATTTCACCTCGGTTACACCAGCCGGTAAGCTGACGACCTGGGCACTACTTAAGGTGCCAAGACCAGTACGTGGGTAAAGGAGGACGTCCGTCGTTCCCACATTGACCACTGGGACATAAGCTGTACCACGAGTAACCTGGACAAGACAAGGTGAAGCCAGCAGCCCTGCTGGTAGGCTGGACTCTGCTGGTTCAAACAGCACAGCCTGACCAGCCAGCTGCTCTGGACAAGTGGTTGTTACAAATTCCATTACTCCACCAGATATACGTACGGCCCGTCTACCTCGCACCCTGGCGGAACCAGTGATGGTTCTCTGATGTTCTGAGGCGGCCTGATGGCATCGTTGCAGGGCTTCAAGGACCGGACCTGGAGCTCGAACCACTGAGGGAGAGTTAAAAAGAGCAGGACCATACACTGCGAAGAGTTCCCGATAACACCGACGGATGATGTTGCTCCCCAAGATCCCAGGGGCAGCAGATGCAGCATCAGGAGGGTCTCTCACTACCAAGATGCCACAACCAGGGACCACCTTCCCACACAAGGACACAGCCAGCTCCAAATAGCCAATGTATGGAATACAAAGGCCATTGGCTGCCCGCAGCTGCAGCCAATTACAAGACCGAAGGCGCTCTTGGCCCCATGGTGCGAAATGCTCTATAAAGAAGCTCTCAGGGATCGTGGACACCATGGACCCGCTGTCCAACAAGCATGGAACAGTGACCCCCCCATTAGGACATCAATATGTGGACGCTCTCCGTCACATTCGCTGGCACAGTGACCTGGCTGTTGACACCGTCGGCAAATCAAAGGCCCGTTGCGAGGAGGCCGAGGTAGAAAAGGACGGGCCTGCAAAGAAGCCATGGTCTGGGCAAGCTGATCAAGCTGTTCCTGTTGCCGCTTCAAGAGTCCCTTCACCTCACTCAACTCTGAGTCATGGGGTGAGACCAAGGGGGCGGGGCGAGAACTACCCTGTACACCTTACTGTAAGCCGTAGGCTGAAGGACGAGAGTGGCTACGCTCTCTAGCAGCCCTTGGGGAACCTTCCCTCTCCCATCTAATGGCCTCTCCACGTACATCAAGCAGAGAAGAAGTGGGGCGGAGGCGAACCGACTGCTTCAATTCCCTGCGAAGGGCACCATCAAGCACATGCTCCACGAACTGATCACGCAGAAGAAGTTCTACGTTAGGCAGGCCATCAGGTGCAGACTGCTTGACACGCTCCATGAGGGCCACCAGAGCCAAGGAAAACTCTAGCAACGTCTCCCCTTCCTGTTGCTTCCGGGAGAAGAAGGTTTGCTGAAGGGTTACATATGACCGAACACAGTCATAAAGCTCAGTCAAGATAGCCAAAACCTTGGCTGGGTCCTCTCTTTCCACATGAGGGCGATACTTGATCTCCTCTCTGGCCTCTCCTTCCAGATGGTCAACAATGAAGAAAGCCTGATCACGAACTGACAGGTGGCGGGCACGCACAAATGCCTGTAGCTCCTATTTCCACTCAACTATACCTATACCTGTTCTACCATTAAACATGGGACATCTACGGTCTCTAGGTATAACAACCAGCCGTTCTGTGACCGTGGCGCTGGCTTCTGCAGCCAGAGGATTACCACCTGAAGTGACAAGAGCGGGGTCAGCTCTACTGGAACTGGCCTGTGTAAGCTGTGCAACAAGCTCTCTGAGCTGCTGCAGCTCCTCCTCCATAGCAAACCACACTCACAACCCACAAAATAGAGACCTGGTGCTACCAACCGACAAAAATAATAATAATAATAATAATAATTTGCTGCCGCTCCGTCTCCACCACCACCCCTTTAACACCACCACAAACTCTAACACAACCCCACAAGAATCAAAAGGGAAAAAAAAACGCAAAATAGTACAAACAAACAAAAAAAAAAATGGAAGTCACGTCTCTGTCCTCTAACAGTATAATCCTGCTGACAACGCCAATTGTGGCAAAACCAACGAGGCAAGCGAATCGAGTTGCTAAACAACGCCACCTGGGGAATTACACCCCAGGAAATACGATCACCACTCTTACTAGGAAGTTACACACAGATTCATAACACCGCTTAATTTAAAGAGGACATGAGAGACAGACTTCCAAGTACACTAATTTTATTAAATTTAAAACCAATATACTAGAGTTAAAAGAGCAGAAGAATGACAATTACCCAATCAGAGTGCCAAAATAATAAAGCACTATAAATTGTGGTAACAAAAGGATAAATAAATGACAGGACCAGGGCTAAGGCTTTGCTTGGCGGACAGACAATAAAACAAAAGAAATACAACTCAAAACCAAAAGAAAACCACTACCAACCACCACGTGCCACACCAACTTCAGGGAAGTGAAAGGGGAACCACCACCAGGGGAGTCTGCCACCCGCTGTACCCGCTCCTGTCCTGCACAAGAAAACAAAGAAAAAGAAAATACTGCTTTTAGTGGGACACTCAGGCAATTGGATCATGCAGTTAAAACAAGAGTCATACAAAACCACACACAGCAACAGACAACGAAATGAACCTAATAACTAATTATATAATAAAACCCAAATACAAATATATCAAGAAACAAAATAACATAAACACAAGACCACAACACTCAGCTGTGGACAAGGGCCAGGCTTAAGATTCCCTTCGGCTAAATAAACCAACGACAGCTGAGTAAACTAAATAAACAAACAAAAATATTCAACCCAAAAGAATAAACCAAATAAGCCAACAGAGACAAAAAAAGAGAAAATTAATCAAGTAATAAGAGTTGTGGCGGTATTGAAAATCCGAAGCTGTGCAGGCGCACAGCAGGACTATAGTGTCCACTTTAATGGAGATGTTGAACCCGCAGCAGCAGAGGAAACGGTGGCGGAGACGAAGCGACCGCAGCAGGGCTGGGGACTGTGGACAGCTTTACGATGCCCAGGCTGGCAGCCCGCGTCAGAGCCGTGCAGCGCAGCCCCACACCGAGTGCATGGGGGAGGAGGAGAGATTAACTGTGGCCTCAGCAGCTGAACAGAAAGCGTAGCATCCAGCTCCCAAAACACTGTGAAATCACAAAATCGACACCACTGTAACCCCATGATGCGCTATGACCAACCCAGTAGAGTAGAAAGTATAGTAGTACTCACGCCAATCGTACAAATCCCAGCTCGGCGCAAACCACCGTAGCGCGCCAGAACGAGCCGACCCCGCAGTTCTCAACCTCGTCACAAAGACAGCAGCACGGCCAACACCACTGTTAAGTCACAGAATCAACACAGCTGTAACCCCATGATGCGCTATGGCCAAATCAGTAGAATAGAAAGAATAGTAGTACTCACGCGGATCATACAAATCCCAGCTCGGTGCAAACCACCGTAGCACACCAGAATGAGCCCTCTCCTGCTGAACGCCAGGCAATAGTGTGCGCACCCGCCGAAGCCCGACCACTTAACAGGTGGCACCATTGCGCAATCAGGCACAGGTGACATCAACTGCGTAGAGGTGGAGCTACCCTCAACCTGCCACATTCGTGAACCATGTTCACATTACCCATACACAAATGTTGGTGAGATAAAGAAATAGGATCAGGGTGGTACACAGAACCTCAAGCAGTGAGAAAATACAGGGAGAGAAGGTAAAGAAGTATAGTTATAAGCTTAATGAGAGAAAAAATATCAGATTGTGACACAGGGTAAAGTGCTCATTTATGTTATTTTACCCTTCAAGCAGGGAATAGCTTCCCTGTCATTTCAGATCTCGCTAGATTATACACTGGAAAAAAAAGTTTTAGAACACTTAGTCTAGGATCTAGAAGCTGTTTTAATAATCTGGATCAGGTCTAAATGATTTCATGCAACTACCAACCTTGTCCATGGCTGCCATGATCCCTGTTATCTTTAGTCCTGCTGTCCCTCCCTTCTTTCGGAAGGACCTTCAACAATGGATCTGTGAAATGATCCAGCTGGGACATGAAGGTGGACACCAGCGGCTTAGTGGTGATGCGGGCATTTATCTGAAACACATTGAGTGATGCACAAGAAAATCTAAAGCTCAAAAGCAGTGTATACAGACCACCACAGAGGTGCCACAATGTGATTATCAGGTCCTTAAATTAAATACACGATACCATAAGCTAATCACACAAAGGATCACTAGTTCTTTACCTCAATTTGCGTAAACAGAGCTGGCCATCTGTTTCAGAGCTGTGTGACGAAGGGCATCTCTGTGACGATTTCCTGTCTTCTATAGGAAAAGGTTCTTTCCATTTTCATTTTGATCTGTGGGTTTTTATTGGAGTTTCTCTGCTTGTGTTCCAATACCAGTGCTTGCCTTTGGGCCTCAAGAGTTTCTGTGGTTTCACCCTCTGGATAATTAGGAAGGAAATTTACTTCAGCTTTACGTGGCTTCTTCACTTGGTTGGGACTTAGGTTTGAGGCACCTCGCTCTTTCTTTCTTTTCACAGAATTTAGGCTCAACTCTGGGTAGCCATCGTTTCTCAGTATTTGGCAGTAATTGTTCATTTTAGTGCCCAAACTTAACTTCCAGCCGCCGTAACAAGTTCCTTGATTTCCTAAACAAGGATGTTTTGCAACCAGAGTGAGAATATGCACAACGTCTTCGTTTAGGACATCAATGGGGACCTTTGAGACGTGCTACTTTCAAGGGAGATTGTTCACTCTCAGGTATGATCATATGATAGCCCACCATCAACTGGTGTTTTTTGCCAATGACAAAGTTATATTCCGGAAGTTCTTTGAATGCCTAACAACCTGCTTAAAAAAGCTGTGTTTTGCCTCATATCTCATGGTCCACAGCGCTACTAGGGGACCAAAGCATTTTATAATTTCTGGATAATGTTCCAGAAAATTATGTTTCGGCAACAACTTTTTATCAGGAAAGACTTCCTTTAATCGTTGTCGGTGCTCTGAGATTTTAAGCTCTAAATAGTCGATGGTCTCTGCACAATGAATGGGAGCAACAACTAAATCGACAATATCTTTTAGATCCAAAATCCACTGCCATGCAGGTTCATCATCAGGTACAAGTGTTCCAACCATCAAAGGAAGCAACCTAAGGAGACACCAGTTTTCGTGGGCATTGCCACCAATCGTTTGAGTCTTCAGTTTTTTTTGTAGCAAAGTTTTCGGGAGCAAATGGGGCCGGTTTGTCTTATCCCCCTACCTGTATGGTAACAATGTAATGAGTTTGTTGATGCGATCGAGAGTGAAAAACTTCTTTGACAGAAACACGGCAATGCACAGTGCTAATTCAACTGGAACTATGCCCTCGAAAAGATCATGGACAATGTCTGGGGGGTAACCACTAACGACATTAAAGTGAGACAGACTTTGAGTTAAAACACAAGGTCCTTTAACGGCAAAGCAGCTTTCCCTTTTTTCCTGAGCTTTTGTGACGTGACTCTGATGAATATCATTGGTTCTGCACTTAAATGCTCCTGTTCTCACTTCTTTTTCCTTCATTTCACTAACCTCAGCTGTACAGAAGCGACAGTAATACTTGCCTGAGAAACTCTCTACAAACCCAGCTAGCCCATGAGCCCCAAGGTTATCTGCAATAACACACTGTACTGTGCCCTTAATAAATGACCCCAGCTGTGGTATAAACAACCCATGCTGCTCCAAGGTCACTAGGTCATGCAAAAGAGGCTCTAATATTTTATCATAGCCGAACTCTCTGACATGGCTACTTTTGCACAACAATGCCAGGTAAATTGAGGACAAGGCTGAGTTACTACCATGAGGTTAATTGCCTAGAACCCAGTAAACGGCACAAAGCTTGTGTAACTTTAGAAGAACAGAAGCCAATTTATGAATAATTGCATCTTCCAGATTCTCATTTTTGTCTGTTTCATTTAATTGGTCAGAATCTAAATCAGAACCTGTTTCTGGATGATCAGCGCAAAGTTCTTCAGGTGAATGATCCTCATTTACATTACAGTTTGTCACTTCTCCAACTGTCACGATCTACATTCGCACCACAGACCTTTTGTTATTATTTTGGTTCGTTGCCTCTCTGTGTTTCTCCTCTCTCTCTCTCTCTCTCTCCACCCTGCAGGAGGCCTTGTGATTGATACTCACAACTACTACTTTTGAATCGCTGGCTTTCCACCCATCATAGCGTTCAGGAGGAGAACAGAACATGGAGGTTTAATGTTGTAAGATGTATAAAACTGCCAATAAATATTCTACTGGCACTGCCTAAATAACATGCCATTTATGAGTGCAAGGTTTTTGTAACCTTCACCTAAAACAAGACTAAAATGACTTGACAGGCCCAGTGGTTCTCAACTTATTCTTTCCAAGGACCCCTAATTTAGACCTTTTTCATTATTTTATGTTATTGTATTTTACTTATATTAGGAGAAACATGGACCACAAACATTGATATACAGGCAAAAAAACAAATCTTAACCAACATCCCCCACCTAAAGCCTAATTTATACTTTGCCGTACAGCTAACATAGCTGATATAACTTACTAGGCCGAACCGGTCTAAAGCATTGACAGACTCACCACTACTTGAAGCTGCTTGCCTGACACCGTCACAAGGCGGGAAGATAAGCGATTTCCAAATAGTTTAACTCTATACCTTCGTGAGGCAGTCGTCGGGTCGCTCCACTGGACGAGCGGTGAGACAGCATGTGCATGCGAGTCTATAAATTAGCATTGAGTTGTTGCTACGCTAACCGATAGTCAGTAAAAACTTTCCAAAAATATTCCGCCCTCCGGTTCCTCCGTACACAAGTCATAATCACCATCTTATGTAGTGTATACATCGTTTTCATTAACGTTAGTATGGCTATGTTAATGTACCTACCAGAAAATCGACGATAAATGCAGGAGCACACCTCCCAGTCAGCAACACCTAGCAGGTAAATCGTCCAGAAATGGCCGCCGCTCCCTTCTCGCCGAGTGTTCTGCCTGGGCATGTCCCGGATGGACGGAAAACGCGCTGGGACAAACTTTTTCATTTTTATAAATAACTGTGTCGACTAAATTGTATTAAACATTGAATATTCCCAAACCTTTTATTATAATTTAGATGTTACATATCTTTCTTGTTTATTACTAAAAGTGAATTTGTTTCGTATTTGTAACATAAATATATTACACAAGGTGTACTACATCAATTTTCCATTTCTTTGAGTGTATATGCTACAAATGCTAGAAGTCTCATGACCCAAGATTCTTATTATAAGATGAACACCTGTACAATATGAAATACACATACCAATGCTGTTTACTTTAACATATGAATGTTTGTAAAAGAAAAATAATTATGTTCTGATTCTGTAAACAACCATGAAGACAGAACACATCAATTCTAACACATTTTCAGAGATCAGATCAGACAAAGACAACTTTTGTTCTCAACACATACAATGCTTCTTATAGGACAATAACCTGTAACTGCATAAACAACAATAACCCTTTTACCCCAACTTCTAACCCTTACCTATTAAAAGCCTCTACTAAAGAAATTAAACAAGAAAAAGCAGAACCCTGCTTTTCGGATTCTTCATAACCATCAAGATGGAATTAACAATATAAACTGATACATTTGTGCCGCGTCCAGATCAGAGACGAGACGGCAGACTGGAGCTACTTCACAGCTTTTTAGCCATGTATGATTTCGATTGAAAACATACTGGCAGAAAAAAGTTTCTGGGAAACAAACACAGGTTGCCCGACTCTGAGATTATACTATTATGGAAACTGCAAAGTTTCATTGAAGAAACTTGTGAACAAGTAATAAAACAAGTGGTTTATTGAACGTTAGAGGATACATTTCTTGTGAATATCCTATCACACTGTTGGGTGTAGGCCTGAAACAGACAATAGAGGTGATCCTTCATTACTGCCATAACACACGTAACTAGCAGTAAGTTTTTGGTTGTAATGTTCACACCACTGGCTGTGTGAATACTTCAAACACTTTCTCATCTTCATGGAACACTAAATGAAGTTGCATTTGAGATCACATTAAACATTCTCTCCACAAGAAATAGCAAAGCACCACATAATGTCATTACAAGTGTGGCTGAAGCTGTTACGGAATATCGATGAGACAAATATGGAGGACTTGGAAGCAGATAGGAGGCAAAGGAAAACTTAAAGGACTTTATTTAGCGTCAGGTAAGTTAGTAATTAATTCACAGCGGTAAGTATGGGTGTATGAGTGTGAGTCAGTACTGCTGCTGGGAGGCGAAGGAACAGCCGTTCCTCTGTGGCAGTTTAAAGTTCGTAGTTTGTTCCCAAGGAACGGACTCACTCAGTTGCTGTGTGTTCTAGCAGTCCATGCGACGTGGAGGATTGAGGCAGACGAGTGACACTTTCGTATGAGAGGATGACGAGAGAAACGTGTCTTCGACGGCCGTAGTGAAGAGGACGAGGCAGCGCCTCGGCGAAGACGAGGTGAGTAGAAGAGGAAGAGGCAGCGCCTTGACGGGAACGAGGTGAGTGGAGGAGGAAGAGACAGCGGCTGCTGTACGGCGAGGAGACGACGAGGGAGAAGGCGGAAGGCGGAATTCTCAGGAGGATTGAGATCGGCGAAACCTCCGTGTCTTCGCGGCCAGCAGGAGACGTGGCGACCTGGAGAGTAGACGTGGCAAGTATCATGCAAGAGTCAAGGTTTCTAGGAGCTGGTAGAGCGATGTTTACCGGCGGTAGCGAAACTACAATCTGACGCTGGAGTCACTGCTGGTTCCCGCTTAAGAGCACTCCTGATTGCAGATCAGGAGCAGCTGGGTGGAATTGCGCAGGTGCAGTGACCACCAGCGTCATCAGGGAAGTGGGTCAACCACGCCTCCTGCAGAGAGAGAGCAAAGACACGGAGCAGCAGGGAAAACACAGGAACTTGCAGGAATGTGAAAGATTGTGAGAGAGAGTGTGGATAGTGACAGAAGCATTCCTACAGTCCAACACTGATTTTGTGATTTTGTTCTTCAGGCCAAGGACCTTGGAGGAAAGCTTTTCCCCGTCCATTTGCATGAGCACTTTTTGAATGAATTCATAATAGTGTCTCAGTTTCTTGGGGTAGGCCAGGTTCAGGCATAGTGTTATGATTTACAATAGTTGCGGACCCGAAAGCAGACTGAGACGGTAAGTAAAGTGAAAACAATAATATTTATTTACAAAAACGATAAACAAAAGCGACTTCACAAAAGACGGAAGTGAACGAGAAAGAGAGAGAGAAGTGAGAATGCAGCTGTGACAGGTTTGGCTCGGCGATCTGGCGACGTTCCTTCATGGAACAAACTCACTGAGTTGGTGGAGTAAGCAGGAGAGTTTAAAGCGACAGCAAAACAGCGTGACTTTACCGACTGAACATGAACAACGATCTGACGCCGGTGAAGAGGAACTGCTCCGCTTAGAAGTCCTCCTGATTGCTGAACAGGAGCAGGTGAGGCGGAGCCGCGCAGGTGTAGTCAATCACCGGCGTCTTGAGGGAAAGTAGGTCAACCACGCCCCCTGCAGAGAGAGAAGGAAGGAGAGCACGCAGCAGCAGCAGACACAAACAACAATAATAATAATAATAATAATATTAAAAGATGTGAGGAAGGTGCATCGTGACAGTACCTTGTGACATCGTGACAGTACCTCCCCCTCAAGGAGCGCCTCCTGGCGCTATGCCAGGCTTATCAGGATGGGCCCGGTGGAAGTCCCGCAGCAGGTCTTTGTCCAGGATGAAGTGGCGAGGAACCCATGACCTTTCCTTTGGACCATACCCCTCCCAGTCGACCAGGTATTTGTGGCCCCTGCCCCGACGACGGCAGTCCAGGATACGCCTGGCAGTATAGGCCTCCCCCCGTCGATTAACCTGGGTGGAGGAGGGTTGGAGGGAGGGACCAGCTCCGATTCCACCACGGGTTTCAGGAGGGAAACGTGGAAAGTCGGGTGTATCTTCAAGGATCTGGGTAGCTTGAGCCGAACAGAGGACTGGTCGATTATACGGTCGATAAGAAAAGGGCTGATGAACCGAGGAGCCAACTTCTGGGATTCGACCTGTAGAGGGAGGTCCTTGGAGGAGAGCCAGACCCTTTGGCCAGGTTGGTAGTACGGGTAGTACAGTATTATTTAATTGTATTATGTGGTTAAAAACTGGATTATACCACCACACCTTTAAACTTAGTCATGCCATGTATCAACATTGTGTGTAGATTCCCAGCTGTTCATGGTAACTTTACTATGAATGATGAGAAAACATAAGACAATAACTTTAATAAAAATCTATAAAGGTGCCTGACAGTTTAAAACAGTTTACATGTTTTATATTGTATAACAATATCTATATAAACTGCCCCCAAAAATAAGAGAAGGTTCTACATAGTTTCAGAGAAAGTGCCACAAGACTTGAACTGAATTGTTCTAAAGTTCAGCCAGCGTGCAGAGTGGTATGACTACTGTCACCTTTTCTCTAGTACAGCTTAACTGCACAGTGGATGTGTTTACAACACATCTTCCAGCAATGTGTTCTACAGGGAGAAACCATTCTGGGTGTGATGTGTCTGTTCGCTGCAAACTCCAAACTTCTACTGGCTGTCATTAAAATGTGTGGATGGAGATGAAGCCAAGAAACTTTAGCAAGGACATGTTTGAATGCAGTGGTTTTGGACATGACATTAACAACTAAAAACTGCTTTATAACAGCTGGTCTTGGTTCAGATAGAGGGTCAAATTGTCTGTCATAGGGGTGGTAATGCACCTAGGGGGCGGTAGTGCACCTATAGATGGATATAAGCGTTAGAAGAAGAAACAGCAGCGCGTCTGTCTCATGGATGTAAATATGAACCGTCGTTGGAGCTTCTGAGTTTATTGATTGAGAACATGTTTCATAATAAATCCGCGAGTATTTGCTCTGTATTAGGTTGTAATAACCAACACCAGACACTCCATATTCTTCCTGTCGACGAGGACAGAAAAGCGGAGTGGATATATTTTATTTTTGATGGGAATGCCGCTGCTACATTCCCGAAACACTTGTGTGTGTGCTAACCGCTTCACAGAGAAGTGTTATTCAAACTTCGGGTAGTACCATGCTGGACTTAGCACACAACTTCATCTAAACGAAGGAACAATGTCGACATTACGTGGTGGATTACCTGCAGCTCAAGTTGTAAGTATTTCCAACAATGAAGCTGTCTTTGTGTATAGGTTCTGTCGTGTAGCATTAGCGATAGGCGGCTAAGTGCTAAGCTACACGTGTTTGCCCGTGTTTCATTTGCGTGTGTTTCTCACGCCAGTAAACATAACGTAAGGAAATGTGTGTTTATTATCCTACATATGTTGAAACACTTGAGATATGCAGCTAAAGCTAAAGACTCGTATTATGTTCCAGTAGAGAACAACTTATTGTAAATATGACGAAGATTCAAGTAAAGTAATGCCAGTCTTTTTTGTATGAGCCGTAATATTATTTTAATCTTTACTATTTTCCATTCCAGGGTCATTTTATCCACACAGACACTCAAACAGACGCAAAAACTGTGCCAATCAGCTGTCAATTGGGACCTTGAAAGAACACGTGAACAGCAAAAGTAAGTAGAATTGTAATTTTGTAGAATCCAAATTCCAAAGAGCATAAAATGTTCACACATGTATCTACTCTATAGGGACCCAGACACCAAAATGGCGTCCATGGAGGTCAGACTGGTGTCTCTGGAGGAAGCAGCTGTGGATCCAGAGCAAACCGTGGCTGTTCTGATTTGAAGAGGAAAAGAGGGGTGCACAATCCCAAAATTGCAGTAAATATGTTTCTCTCGTTTTCATAACTCAGAGGGAAACGACAGGCGCTATGACTCCATACAAGGGTAAGATTTTAAGGAAAAAAACATGACATTTTATGTAGGAGTATAAGTCAATGTATCTGACCTGACTGTATTTTTTATTTGCTGACAGACTCAGCTTGACTCGCCCCACAATTCTGCTGTGACTTTACATTTAGTGGAAACTCTCTCTGCAAGGCCGGATATGTGTGGAGTAGACTCTGGAGTCTTTATATGTAAGTAACTTTAATCTAAAAAATGGTCTTGTTTGTGGTGTTTTTTTAAATATATATATATATATATATATTAATGCCTGTTGCCTCTCTTTTTGTCAGAGTGTCTCACACTATGAGACAAATGCATACATACATACGTGTGTGTATATATACGCAAATGGAGCAGCACTAATTGTACTACTTGTGTTTCCAGCTGCTGGAAGCGAGGAGGGCTGTTTTAACCAAGGATGAGATGGACTTCTGCAGGGCCATCACAATTGACCTGATGTCTGATGAGGAGGATGGAGGACAAACTGTGTTTTGTAATTGTGGGCTTTAAATTAAGATTAAAAATTAAAATAAAATGTGATTTGATTTGATGGCTCAGCTGATGGAGAAGCTGGGTGGATATTCAGCCTCCATCCTTCAACAAGAGAGGCTGGAGAGGGACCCAGAGTATCGAACAACCCACCACAGAAGGCTGCATAATGGGGCACTCTCTGCAAGACCTGCTCTGCCTTCTGACCCTAAAGCAGCCAAGAGAGATTTTTCATAACGCATGTTATTTGTGTTTTTTGTTTGTTTTTTTAAATAAAGCTTCACTTTCTATATGTACTTTCTTATGTCTCTTATTCTCTATTGTGATGTGGAGTTATCACTAAATAATAATAGCAATAAGAATAAATAGTAGTAGTATCATTAATGATATTATTAATATCTATATTATTATAATCATTATTAAAAATGGGAGGGGCAAATGACCATGTGTTCTGAGATGGCGATGGCGCCTCCCGTGTGGTCGCCTGTTGCAGCAGCTCTCGCTATTTTCTAGCCTTTTTCTCCTTAAACTATGTTTTTTCCTACTTTTTTCAACTTCTTTTAAGTGTGTCTTTTTGTTTAAGCACTGTCACCATGGGCACCAAGTACACCATGCTTGTTGTGGCCCTGTTGGTGAGTTTTTTACACTTTTCGACCGTGTCGGGGGATCCCGTGTGGAGTTACGGCTCCATTGTTTACAGTAGGGATCAGCTGTTAGCGCTGCGCTGCACAGCTGTGCTGACGGAGGAGCGACCCGATATTCCCCGTGGGCTCAGGAGGAGAAAACGGGGGTGTCGCGCTGGAGTCCAACGCCGTGCTGGAAGGAGACGTTACAGACCTGTTCTCCCGTCCATTATTATGGGAAATGTAAGATCTCTCCCTAATAAAATGGACGAGTTAGCGGCGCTGACCCGGCACGAGAGGGATTACCGGCACTGCAGCATCATGCTGTTCACGGAGACGTGGCTCACCGCTGCTGCCCCGGACACGGACACCATGCTGGACGGATTCCAGCTGATTCGCTCGAACAGGACGAAAGAGAGTGGAAAGAGGAAAGGAGGAGGACTGGCAGTGTTTGTGAATGATAGATGGTGTAACTCTGGGCACATCACTATTAAAGAGAAACACTGCTGCAAGGACTTGGAACTGTTAGCCGTTAGCATGAGACCGAACTATCTGCCGCGGGAATTCTCGCATGTTATCGCGATAGCTGCGTACGTTCCCCCCTCTGCTAACGCTAATGCAGCCTGTGACGTCCTGCACTCAGTGGTGAGCAGGCTGCAGACACAGCATCCACAGGCTCTCCTCCTGATCTCTGGTGATTTTAATCATGCCTCTCCTTCCACCTCTCTGCCCACACTCACCCAGTATGTCACCTGCCACACCAGAGACAATAACATACTGGACCTTTTCTATGCCAACACCAATGAGGCATATAAATCAACCCCTCTCCCCCCCCTCGGAAGATCTGATCACAACCTGGTTCATCTCCTTCCTGTGTACAAACCTCTGGTACACAGGCAGCCAGCTGTGACCCGCACAGTGAAAGTATGGTCTGAGGAGACTGATGAGGCTCTGATGGACTGTTTTGAGTCTACTGTGTGGGACGAACTTTGTGAGGGACATGGGGAGGACATCGACAGTCTCACAAACACCATTACGGACTACATAAACTTCTGTGTTGAGAGCGCTGTACCCACCAGGACAGTACGGTGTTTCTCTAACAACAAACCCTGGATTAACCCCGACATAAAGGCTCTCCTTAAGGAGAAAAAGAGAGTTTTCAGGTCAGGAAACAAGGAGGAGCTGAAGACTGTTCAGAGGGAGCTGAGGAGAAAGATCAGGGAGGGGAAGGACAGCTACAGGAAGAAGATGGAGGAGCAGCTGCAGCAGAGAGATGTCAGCGGAGTCTGGAGAGGCCTGAAAACCATCTCCGGCCACAACAAGCTGGACTCCCAGACTGTAGGGGACCAGAGGTGGGCTAACGACTTGAACTTCTTCTTCAATAGGTTTGATCAGGCCCCCACTTCTCCCCCGACAGCCCTGCTGGAACCTCTTTCATCTGGATCACCAGTAAACTGCCCAACCTCCACACCCCTCCCTTCATCTCCAAGCTCGTTCAACAACACACAACCCCCCTGCTCCAATCTGTCCTTCACACCTAACCAGGTGAGAAAAGAGCTCAAAAAGATCAAGGCGAAGAAGGCTGCAGGTCCTGATGGCATCAGCTCCAGGCTCCTCAAATCCTGTGCAGTTCAGCTGTGTGGGATAATGGGGACCATCTTCAACATGAGCCTGAAACTGGGAAGAGTACCACACTTACGGAAGACGTCCTGTGTGGTACCAGTGCCAAAAACACCGCACCCCATAGACTTTAACAGTTACAGGCCGGTGGCACTAACATCCCACCTGATGAAGATCCTGGAGCGTCTGGTGCTGTCTCATCTGCGCCCTGTGGTGAGACCAGCGATGGACCCACTGCAGTTCGCCTACCAGCCCAGCATCGGGGTGGATGACGCTGTCATCTACCTGCAGGACAGAGCTCTTTCTCACCTGGAGAAGTCGGGGAGCACTGTGAGGATCATGTTTTTTGATTTCTCCAGTGCTTTCAACACCATCCAGCCAGCATTTCAGAAGGACAAGCTGGAGCATGCAGGAGTTGATCCTCACCTCACATCCTGGATTGTGGATTATTTGACTGATCGACCCCAGTATGTGAGGACTCGGGATTGTGTGTCGGACATGGCTGTCTGCAGTACAGGGGCCCCACAGGGAACAGTTCTGGCTCCGTTCCTCTTCACCCTGTACACTGCAGACTTCTCCTACAGCTCCCCCTCCTGTCACCTGCAGAAGTTCTCTGACGACTCTGCCATTGTCGGCCTCATCACAGACGATGACGACAGAGAGTACAGAGAACTTGTTCAGGATTTTGTGGACTGGTCCCTGCGGAACCGCCTCCAGCTCAACGCGGGGAAAACTAAGGAGCTGGTGGTGGATTTCCGCAGAAGACGTCACTCTCCTCCATCGCCGGTGTGCATCCAGGAAAAGGACATAGAGATGGTGACATCTTACAAATACCTGGGTGTTCACCTTAACAACAAACTGGACTGGTCTGATCATGCTGCTGCGCTCTACAGGAAGGGTCAGAGCAGACTCTACCTGTTGAGGAAACTAAGGTCTTTTGGAGTTCAGGGAGAACTCCTGAAGACCTTCTACGACTCAGTAGTGGCATCAGCCATTTTTTACGCAGTGGTCTGCTGGGGCAGTGGCATCACAGCCGCAGACAGGAAGAGGCTGGACAGGCTGATTAAGAAAGCCAGCTCTGTCCTTGGATGCCCCTGGAACCAGTGGAGGTGGTGGGAGAGAGGATAATGGCTACCAAGCTATCATCTCTGATGGACAACCTCTCCCACCCCCTGCAGAACACCATCACAGCACTGGGCAGCTCCTTCAGTCACAGACTAAAACATCCAAAATGTCTGAAGGAGCGTTATCGCAGGTCGTTCCTCCCTGCAGCTGTTAGACTGTACAACAAGTACTGCTCTAAGTAGACCCCACACACACACACACACTCCACTCTCCATGTGCAATATACTGTTAATTTTTCATTGGTGTAGTAATATACTGTATATATTTTTTCATAATGTTAACTTTTTTTAAGTGCAATATATTGTCATTTTTCATACTGTCAATTTTTTTATACTGTAGTTTTCTCATCAGTGCAATATTCATATCCTTATTTAATATCCTTATTTAATAGCTCAGCCTTGTTTCCTTACACTATAAATACCATGTGCATACTGTGTATATTCTGCAGACCGGTTGTAATGTACATTCTACATTCTATTTTTAAACCTATTTGTATAGTCAGTGTTAATATCTTTATATATTGTACTTTATAGATTCTATTTCTTTTTGGTAATGCATGTTTATTATTTATTATCCTTATCCTTATTGTCTTGCTGCTGTAACACTGTAAATTTCCCCACTGCGGGACGAATAAAGGACTTCTTATCTTATCTTATCTTATCCAAAGGTGACCAATGAGTGAGGGGTTTGCTGTCCAATCACAGAGGATTTTACTGTGGAACTGTGTGTGCTTTCATCCAATGGTTGTTTGTGTCAGTCAGAGCAGGTCTGACGATCACTACATTGATATGCTAATTAGAGCCGTTAGCACCTAGCGGGGGTTCGCGATTATGGGGAATAGGCTAACGTCGCGGAGGACGGCTGATAATGGCTGAGAATCACGGGCGTTCGGGGCAGTTATCTGGCGTGAGCGGCGCCGATAATCTGGGTTTTCATGCAGTGGGGGTTGGTATCCGAGGGAGGCCATGAATGGAGAGATGCCTGTAGAAGCGGAGTAGAGGGATGCAGTGTACTGCCTTCCAGAAGCAATCTACCACCGTCAGGACCGTGGTGTTGAGGCAGGAAGGAGGAAGGCCGGTAACGAAGTTCGCAGCGATGTGTGACCAGGGACGACGAGGGATGGAGAGAGGGTTCAGGAGTCCAGCCGGTTGCTTCCCCCGGGCACAGGTGGGACAGGCGTGGATGAAGGAGGACGTGTCATGCAGCATGGAGGGCCACCAAAACCGTTGTCGAAGGAAGCGGAGGGTGCAAGCAGTTCCAGGATGGCAGGTAAGTTTGGAACCGTGCGCCCACTGCAGGTCCTCCGACCGAGCCGAGTTTGGAACAAAGAGCCGAATAGGAGTTCCATTCCCAGGATCAGGTTTGTCCTGCTGCGCCCGTCGAACAGCCTCCTCCACAGGCCATGACACTGCTCCTATTATGCAGGAGGGAGAAACAATAGGGTCAGAAGATGTGGTAGGTGGGTCAGGTGAGAACTGTCATGAAAGGGCATCGGGTTTCACATTATGGGAGCCAGGGCGGAAGGTGAGGGTGAAGGTGAAGCGGCCCAGGAAGAGGGCCCAGCGTGCCTGTCTAGAGTTAAGTCTCTTGGTGTTTTGTAGGTATGAGAGGTTTTTATGATCAGTCCATACGATGAATGGTTGGGAGGCCCACTCCAAACAATGCCTCCACTCCTGCAACGTCATGATGACGGCCAGCAGCTCCCGATTTCCCACGTTGTAGTTTATCTCTGCTGGAGACAGACGACGGCTGAAGAATGCGCAGGGGTGTCGTTTCTGGTCAGAAGCAGAGCATTGAGAGAGGAAGGGAACGGAAGAGGCGTGGAAGGTACATTTCTCCGCTTGAGCATAAAGTTTATTCTCCAACAGTCTCTGCAGGACAAGATGGACATGCTGGACATGTTCCTCTTCGGTCTCTGAAAAAATCAGGATGTCATTGAGATAGACGAAGAGGAACTTGTCCAGCAGGTGTTGGAAGACCGCCAGGGCGTTAGTCAGTCCGAAGGGCATCACCAAGTATTCCACTCATCGCCTTCTCTAATGCGGACCAGGTGTTAGGCGTTGCGGAGATCGAGCTTGGTGAAGACCTGGACTTTGCAGAGCGGGCTAAAGGCAGCGTCCAGGAGGGGAAGAGCGTACTTATTGTGTATGGTGATATCGTTGAGGCCACGGTAGTCGATGCAGGGTCTTAGAGTTCCATCTTTCTTCTGAACGAAGAAGAACCCTGCACCGACGGGAGAGGAAGAAGGGCGGATGAGACCTGGGGCCAGTGACTGGTTCACGTATTCCTTCATGCTGCTACGTTCGGTCTGGGACAGGTTGTACATCCGACTGGAGGGAAGAGAAGCACCAGGAAGAAGATCGATCCCACAGTCGTACGGCCGGTGAGGTGGAAGAGACAGAGCCAGTTATTTTGAAAAAACCTCACCGAGATCGTGGTAGACCTTAGGGATGGAGGACAGGTCTGGAGGTTTCGGTGTGGTGGAGGGGACCATGGCAGAGGAGGGCATGGCAGAATGGAGACAGCGGGAATGACAGGCGACGCTCCAGCCAGAGAGTTGACCCGTTGACCAAACGAATTGGGGGTTGTGGAGAGCCAGCCCAGAACAACAGGCGCAGAAGAAGACGGGATGAGGAACAGTTGTATGAGTTTGTGATGGTTGCCGGAAAAGATGAGGGTGATGGGTTGAGTGCGGTGAGTCACTGTAGCCAGGCGTCTTCCGTCCAGATCGAGGATCTTCTTGGGCTCGTGGAGGAGAACAGTGGGGAGCCCAGCCTGGTTCGCGACTTGTAGATCGATGAAAAAGTCATCAGCACCAGAATCGACCAGACAGGAGAGGGAGACAGACTGCTATGACCACCGGATCTTGCGAGAGAGGGAGACTCGTTTTTGAGCTGGGCAGGAACTTGCTCCGCCCGCCAACACTCCTGCGTGTGTTGACGGGCTTAATCTTTTGGCCGAAGAGTGCAGGAGCCCCGCTGGTGATTCGACCCCCCACAGTACAGGCATGCTCTGCTCTTGAGTCTGCGGGTCCTCTCGGTGGAAGTGAGCCGTGCCCGACCCAGCTGCATGGATTCGTGAGGATCAGAGAGAGGTAAAGAGGGAGAAGAGGGAGTGTGAGAAAGGGTCGACGACGTGGTTGGGGTTATCGGTAACGCGCTAGCTACATTGCGCAAAACGAATGCTCTCTCACGGCGTCTCTCACGGAGGCGATTATCAAGTTGGATTGTTAACGCGATATGAGAGTCGAGATCGGATTAATTGTTACGTGTAGCTAGCTCGTCCCTGAGTTCCCCGTTTACATTTTTAATACACATCACTCTTAGAGCAGAATCGTTCCAGCCGCTCTGGAACTGGATGGAGAAATCCACGACCGAGGAATTACCCTGGGTGGTGTTTATCAAGCATGAGGCTATTTCGGAGTTCTGAAGCGCGTGATCAAAAACGTTGCGAAGTTCGGCGGTGAAAGAAGCATAGGTGACGGAAGGCGGAGCAGCGTTACAAAGCGTGGCTGTCGCCCTTTGAGCAGCTCTTCCAGACAGCAGGTTAACTACAAAAGCGATTTTGGCACTATCGGTAGAGTAAGTGAGTGGTTGTAAATTAAAAACCAAGGAGCACTGAAATAAGAAACCCTGGCATCTACCTAGAATCGCTCCGGAATGGGGATGAAAGTTTCCCGTGGCAGAGACAGACGAACGGAAAACCTGGAGCTTCCAGGAACAGCGTCCCTCCTCGTGTTAGCAGAGGAGGAAGTAGCTGCAGCCGCTGGTTCATTAGCAACCATGGCAATGTTAGCGAAGAGTTCCCGGATTGAATTCGTTATTTCAGTGAGTTGGGTATTGTGACGACCGATTAAAGTGCCTTGTGTAGCGAGAGTTTGCTGAAAAGAATCTAAGTCCGCCGGGTCCATATTTTGGTCATATTTTCATGTTATGATTTACAATAGTTGAGGACCCGAAAGCAGACTAAGACGGTAAGTAAAGTGAAAAGAATAATATTTATTTACAAAAACGATGCAAAAAAGCGACTTCACAAAAGACGGAAGTGAACGAGAGAGAGAGAGAGAAGTGAGAATGCAGCTGTGACAGGTTTGGCTCGGTGATCTGGCGACGTTCCTTCATGGAACAAACTCACTGAGTTGGTGGAGTCAGCAGGAGAGATTCCCAGGAGAGTAGGGAAAGCAGACAACGACCAGTAGTTTCGGAGGTGCAGGAGACGTGGCGACCTGGAGCGAGGAGAGACGAGTGATTATCTAGCAAAAAGGTAAGTTTAAAGCGACAGCAAAACAGTGTGACTTTACCGACTGAACATGAACAATGGTCTGACGCCGGTGAAGAGGAACTGCTCCGCTTAGAAGTCCTCCTGATTGCTGAACAGGAGCAGGTGAGGCGGAGCCGCGCAGGTGTAGTCAATCACCGGCGTCTTGAGGGAAAGTAGGTCAACCACGCCCCCTGCAGAGAGAGAAGGAGGGAGAACACGCAGCAGCAGCAGACACAAACAATAATAATAATAATAATAATAATAATAATAATAATAAAAGATGTGAGGAAGGTGCAGGTGAGATTGTGACACAAAGATCACGCCAAGCATCACGGCGCAAGCCTGGGCTGCAGATCCAATGTTGTCCAAGATGATTTTGCCTTCAACAAAAACTCCATTGTCATCATAATGTCCAGTTTCTCCATTGTCCTTGTTGATGACAAATGCCCATGGTGCACCTTTGCATGTCCGTTTGGATGTCATTTCCTTCGATGTCCTGCATGTTTAAAGTAAATAGGAGAAAAGGGAAAACATTTGAGTGCTTTCCCATAAATAACCACTATTTTTAAGAAATGCATTGTACACCTAGCACAACAAATATTTACAGATTTCAATCAGGGAAAGTGTCCACACAAGCTGCATTTGTGCATCCAGTGTTTTATGGGCATTGTGTGATGCAAGGAGTGCTTTTGAGTTTACTCTTAGATATCTATGCTGTTATCTATCATATAAGAGACAAGAACAACATATTTTACCATATTGACTGTGGATTAGCAAAACCTCACTACTACAAACAGTCATGTAGAAAAATAAGTATGGAAATTGTTGTCTTTTTGATGTATTTAGACACACCCATATTTGAGCCTCTTTGAAATTGTTCCTTTAGATGAGGGTGGCATTCTTGTTTAACAGCTGCTTACATTGACCTTATGACTTTTCTTTGTTTTATATCACCTTTCTCATTTTTGAAATGCCTCCAAAATGTCATTTTTTAATTTGTTAGAGTATATCACCTTTTGCAGTTGACACAGTTTCAAAGAAATCAAGTGTTTGCCTGTCCAAATATGTTGAAAAATCCAAAAGCCTGTGTTCACATGACTATACTGTATATTTACAATGTCATCCAGTCTCATTTACACAGATAAAGCAGCACTAGAAACATCCTCATTTATCACATATATCTATTATAGTGCACTGTAACAGTAAAATATTATTTTACAAATGCATGTTACAACCAGGCCTAGGGGAAAAACCCAATCACAACAAGAATAAAGAGACTCCCTCTTTCCAACTCCCAAGAAACCACCAGCAACACATCACACCACCATAAAACCAAGCACAACATGTCTGCTGGCAGTCTGGCTGTGAGAGGTTTGAAAAAGTCCACTGCAGCTGGGATATTCAGGCCTCTTATTCGAATTTCCTCCTGCGCAGGACCAATCAGCTGCCAGGATCCACCTAGACTCATTCACTCAAACACACACACCTGCAACCCATCTCACACTCACATGCAGACACATACACACACAAGGAAAAAGCAGTCACGACCCTGGGGTCGTAACACCTCCCCATTAAAAAGAGAAAATTTCTCCCCTAAAGAAATGTTTGATTACAAAAATGCTTAAGTTGCATCTCCAAACAAACTTCAAGATCTGAACAGCATTTAACATAATAGTCACAAACCACAAGTTACTGTAAACCAAGTATTTAAAGTGCAAAAAGTGAGGAAAAGAGACACCCAACCTGTCAAGATGAAGCTTAGCCTAGCTAGTCTTCAATGGCTCGCCGAGCTCGAGGCGACTTTAAACGCTGAACTCAGTGCATCACTGAAGACCAGGCTTAGTCAACAGCAACACTCTGAAGCGTGCCCCCACTCAGGATTACCACCAAAAATAAGAAAGGCAAAATAACAAAGTGGCAAGGTTGTGACACCTGCCCGGCGGCTAACGCGGGTGCTCAAAATATAACCACACTAACACAGTCAAATGAAAAGCCACTAAACGTACCAACTAAACACACTTAATTCACCTCATGGACGTTCAGATCTGGACAAATCCCAGAACCTTTTGTAACCCGGACGAGCCCCCAATTGTTACGACCAGGCCTAGAGGAAAAACCCAATCACAACAAGAATAAAGAGACTCCCTCTTTCCAACTCCCAAGAAACCACCAGCAACACATCACACAAACCATTTTAAAGGTTTATTAAAACCAAGCACAAAATGTCTGCTGGCAGTCTAGCTGTGAGAGGTTTGAGGAAGTCCACTGCAGCTGGGATGATCACGCCTCTTATTCTATATCCTCCTGTGCAGGACCAATCAGCTCCCATGATCCACCTAGACTCATTCACTCAAACACACACACACCTGCAACCCATCTCACACTCACATACACACAAGGAAAAAGCGGTCACAACCCTGGGGTCGTAACACACAGTAGAAACCTCTGTCTGATGTGGAAGAGACCCAGTGGCAAGTCACTATGGGCAACTAACTTTGTGTTTCAGATACAAGTTACATTCAGAACTGACTACAAAAAGCAAATATTTATTCACCATATACTCGTGGATTAGATGTCCATCATCTTCACCAAGGTAGAGGCAAAGTGCCCTGAGGACTGCTGCCCTTTTTGAATGAACATCACTTGTAGTCTGTGTAAAGAGATTACACTGATTAAAAACATTTCCTGACACTTGAATAATTACAAAAATATTTTACATTTTCAACCTAGGGTTATACTGTAACCTTATTCCTTTGATTACAAAATAATGGTGATGTATGAAAGCACTGTTTTACTTAATGTTGACTTTGGGACACAATGCTGACAAAAATGGTGACCTCTTTAGAATTAGGTGCTAAGCACATCCAGTCTGATATGCTGGCTGCTGTGCTATTGTCAAAAATCCTGCTTAGTGCTGGTATTGTGCTCCAACCTGAGAAAACATGGTTGCTTCCCTGGCCTGTGCACTGTAAAAACGAAAAAGTTGAGAAAACGTAAAATATCAAGGCAACATGATGCAAGAGATTTTTGAGTTTTCTCAACTTTTTCCAGCTGTTGTTGACTCAACTAAGATTTTTAAGTTTTGCCAAGAGTTCTGCCAACTCTGATCTTTTTATTCACATAATGAGGATAATACTGTGAGACTAATTAAGAACTTCTTGCTTGAATGCGATGTATTTCTACCTTCTTTAAACAAAGATATTCTTGTTGTATTAATATGCAATTATTCCTTCAATGGCATATATTTCTTGATTCACCCAACACAAATATTCTTGTTGAATAAACATACATTTTACCTTTATTAATCAAGCAAAATTTATGTTGCTACAATTTTTATTTTATATATTTAACTGCTCAATAGATGGATAATTAATAATACAGACTACAGCAGAATGTTATCTGAGCTTTTTTTTTTATTAGGTTTACCAGTGAACACAGGAAAACACAACAAACACGCAACACAGCGTCATAAATACAATGTGTAAAAAACATGAGCCGTTTCAGGGCCGGCCCAAGACCTTGCAGCAATTGTGCCAAAGTGACGGCGTCCTGAGGAAGAAGAACAGATATATTATTAAGAGCTCAGAAAAGTCAGACAAACTAGAAAGAGCATTTTCTGAAAAAATATGTGAGCGCTGAAAAGGTTAATTCTAAAGCTGAAAAGTATAACTTGTAAGCAGAGAGATCCTTGGCTTCATAAAAAAGTTGAAATGTTAAAAAGGCAGGAGAAAATTGGCAGCTATAAAATGAAATTTGACAGCCAATGAAAACTGAAAAAAGAAATGTTAACATAGTTTAGAATAGATTTAGTAGTTTAAGGAGGGTGATTTTTTGAGGGTGAATTATTATTAATATTATTAAGTTGGTGTAAACAATGTATGAAAAATACTAACAAATCGGAGATATATGTAATGTGAAAGAGTGAGAAAGGTGTACTTTTACATTTTGGATTAACTACTCCTTAAAACATCTCATGGGAATGAGGAATTAGCTGCATGACCTGAATTATTTGTCTATCCTGCAGTCACGAATACTTACCGCGCACTTCAGGAAAAACTTGGTTACATCTTCGCGGAGGTAGATCGGCAGGCCTCTCAGTGCTGCGGTTTTCCGGTGGGACACAATGTCGGATGTCTAAAAGTATCCAGTGGAAAACATGAGTATATCAATTAGTGTAGTTCTGTAATGTCGTCATTCCTAATAAGAAAGTATATTCATGCTCTTCTAAAACTGCCAGGCAAAGGAGCACTTCACTGACCCGATCATCAAGTTGATCAAGGAGGTCCTCCATCTCCTGGCCAAAACCTCCTTTCTTAGACCTGTAGATTTTCAGCAGGCCAGGCCCAAATTTGTCAAGGGATGCATTAAAAGTCCCCAGAAGGTCTTTGCTCGTGATCTGATAAAATTCTTTGGATATCTTAACAAGAAAACATATTATCATCAATATTATCAATGTTCAAACCATAATATCAGAATTTCTCTGTACAGAAAGTTCCAGGGTAACTTGTTCAGAGTCTGCACCATATTAATAATCTGACCTAAATATCTGAAATATCTGATCTGATGTTAACAGCAAAAAACAAAACTACATTCGTCCTGCACAATATCTTGTGAAAAGGTGAATACACAAACACAGTTGGTGTGTGTGCAAGGCCAGTGTGCACCTTGACCGTGGCGAAGGCGAAGGTGTTTTAAGAGGGTCGCTTCACTGGAGCTGGTGAATTTACAAAGCCGGCACTGCATGGAATCCAACACTGAAACACAAGAGACACACATAGCATGAAGACAGTTTTGTTAAAAGCACTTTGGCAACAGCCTTTGTATTGTACAATATTGTGGCAATATTAATAAAAATATTTTGTCAAATATAAATTCTGATATGAAAAACGTAAAAGTCTGATAATAATTAATGCTATAACACCAAGCTCTACTAGCCTGAAAGCCAACTGCAACAGCCATTATGGGATAAAACTACCATACACTAACTCCTCAAACTTCTTTAGGGGGAACTTTAGCCTCAAAGATTTACACCTTCTTGGAGCCGAGGGACAGAATCAACACATTTAAATAGCACAACCCCGTCCTGGTCTAAGCTGTCAGCGAAACAACACCTTTCTGAGCACAGATACTATTGTTGTGAGCTACACTGCTACACAGAACAATACATATACAATACATTAAAAACCGGGACATAATAACCTCTTATGATGAAATAACTTCTGCTATCATTTCTTGTTTTTACATTTGTGTAGTCATATTTTTATCATCTGTTTTTGTTGTTTCATAAAAATTAAAAACAAAATATACTATATACGTAAGAGAGAAGAATCAAAGATAGACACATACTTCTAATATTAAATCAAATTAAATACATTGAAATGGATCTGTGGAGTAGTGGATGGATCTCTCAGCTAGTTGCTAAATCATTAGCATCACAGTCAATACTTCATAAACAAAGCTGTGTCATTCACACATGAGTCAAGAAGGTTAATAAGAGGTTTTGTGCTGACATCATGTATGTGTCCAGTTATTGTCATGTCCTGCTTTCTTTCTGCCGCTAAATAATCCATCTGTTTGTTTTTGCTGCTAACGTTTATGCTAACACGTTAGCCTAAAGATCGCTAGCTTAAAATGCTAATGAGTTCACTCACACAGAAGAAGAGAGAAAAAAACGAAAATCTCTCATTTTGAGAGTCGGGCCGACTTGTGCACTATTTGCTGTGGTGGGCCACATATATGAAAGCGTCTGCATGAGGAGGCGCATGTGGATTACAAAAAAAGGTACAGCAGACAATGCCTTACAGTTTAAAAAAAGTCAGTCTAATTCAGCCTGATGAAAGTAAAAACAAGCTTAGCTTACCTGCTACAGCGAAAGTCTTGTCAGCTCCCAAAGTTTTGTCCACTCCCACCACACGATTTTTGCTCCACAAAATGTCGGACTGGCACACACCAGCACAGAGCTGTTCAAACCAGTTCAAACTGGTTCAGGCTTGCGTGCGCATGCGCACATGAGCAATTGACGGAGTTGGCCCAACTTAACTCAAAAATCTATTCAAATATTTACGAATTCTTGTTGAGCTGTTTCAAAAATAGTAGTTAAGTCAACAATGTGAGAAATTTGCTGGACAGACAAGAGTTTATAGATTGCTTATTGCAAAGCCATATTTCCGAGTCAGTTTAATTTGAAAACTGTAATGAGATCAACAATTGCTAGTTATCATTTTTACAGTGTGTGCTAGTGTAACATATAATCATATTCCTTTGTAAATGTGTCTTGCCGTAACAATCCAGGCTGTTACTGAAACAAAGCTGGGTTTCATATTGTACTACACAAATACACTATACACTTATTATGTATTATAATATATCAGTAAGTGCAATTATGACAAATGTTAAGCAACATTAAATGAGCATAGTTACCTTTTGTAAGAGCTGCATATGTTTGGCTAGTTTCTGGCCAGTAACACCTCCCTTCTTCTGGAAAATTGACGTCAACTGGGACTGAAGCCTGTCCAACTGTGCCATGAAGGTCGCCTGCAGTGGATATGTTGTAATACGCTGAAATTCAGCATTTATCTGTTACACATAAAAGAAAGAGACAGAAGACAAAAAGCACTGCTTAGTCATGTATGCAATGCTGATCCATGACAAGGATACAGGAAGACTTAATCATTTCCTGAGGTTGTTTTCATGGCATACATATTTGTGTACAGTGTTTTAGTCAACTACCTTTAATACATGAAGAGAAATACAATTTTTCAGACCACAACACTCATACAGTGAAACTACCCAATGAAAAAAGGAACGCAGGGGAAGGAAGCATGTACCTCATCAATATTGAAAAGTGCAGGCCACTTCACTCTAAACTCTCTGGCACCTGGACTTCCATGCACCACTTCTTTTCTCCTGTAGGAGAATGTTTTAGACATCTTCTCTCTTACATTTGATGCTCTGTTCCTTTGTCTGACGTCATTCAATAGTTCAACTCTCAGATTTTCCAGACTTTCATCTGTTTCGCCAGTGGGATGTGAAGGACAATAGTTGACCTCTGCCTTTTTAGCCTTCTTTACATTTTTGGCTGGGAAGCATTCATCGCTGGATTTGTTTTTTAATGCATTTACATTGACTTCAGGACAGCCAATACTCTGCATCTTTGTCCGGTAATTAGCCATTTTGTATTTCAGGCTAATCATCCAGCTGTAGTACCCAGTGGCAGACAACTCTCACAAACAGGGAAATGTGTTGATGAGTAGTGCCCCTGCTCCATCATCTATCAAAAATAATTAATAATTTGTATTAATATTTTCTGACCAATTACAAGTTGAATCACAACATAATGGTGCCCCGTGTGAGGGTTTTTAAGAAAATTAATAACAAAATGAATTATTAAAAATAATTAATAATTTGTATTAATATTTTCTGACCAATTACACGTTGAATCACAACAAATATAATATAATAATATAACATAAAACTATATTTAAAAAAACTATAAATGATCTTATTATAATATGGATGGATGGAAACAAACTGGTTGTAGATTTGTCAACAGTAAAATTCCCCACTGTGTTTGAGCTGAGGGCTAACAAGGGTCTCGGGTCTTTTGTCCTCAGTGCTGGGTTGATGGGTTTGAAATGGTCTGGAAGTTTTGCTGTCAGTTTCAATCCACACGGCAACAGACAGTTGCTCAAGAGCATGTGATGTTTTTGTATCAGCCTTGAGAGAGGAACAAAGTTTTTTTTATTATTATTATTTACTTAAATGTAGGCAGAATGTCATTTTATGGGCCTTGTCACTCAGGAAAGACAAATATCTGGTTGTACAAGTTTGCTGTTGTGTGATCCAAATGCATTTGAGCCATGTAGCTGGCAGTGCACACAACAGAGATGCCTTTCCAGCCATATATCATAGCTGTCTCACAACAAGCTTCGCCTCAAAATTATTTCTTAATCCATTAATTGGCATGGAGCAGCATACGGGGCAGTGCTTTTTGTTCAATATGTTTTCAGAGATGCATGCTAATCATATAAAGTGATCCTTTGTACTCAGGTTGACAGTAGCGACAAGGGCTTTTAGATGCGCGCACACACACGCACATGCACACGCACACACACATACACGCACACACACACACACACACAGAGCGAGGCATGTGTCTGGGAACACTGATGGCAGAATGAGTGTATTATTTTCCCTGAAGAGTGTTATTTTCCTGTCAAGGCTTGATGGCAACGTGCCAACAGATGTGACAGGGAGCGATCATCCCTCCTTCATACAGTACAGAGAGAAAAAGAGGGAGGGAGGAGGTGAGGAGGGATGGATGAGGATGGAGAGAGAGGACAACAGACACACCCCCGGATTTCCATCCAGGGCATTTTCATGCAAATTACAATTAATCACATTTGAAAAGCATGGAAACACGTAATTCTAATGGAATTTTAGAAAAAGTTTTTCTCTCAAAGCTAGAAGTTTGATTTAAGAAGAGAGAGCGATTGTAAAATACATGCTGGTGTTGTCTGTTCACCCAGATCTGCACACACATCTGCCTTTTTTTGTTTTTAAAGTACATTAGGTAGCACATAGTAGAAATCTGTCAACTGATTTCTGTCAAAGAGAGAAACACAAAATGGCAGGCAGGAACCCAATAGCATGACACAAAGGAGCAGTGAAAAAAACAGTGTTTATTGGATGGGCAGATGTCAAAGTGAACTGAGAAAATGGGCTGGTATATAACTGCAGAGGAAGTCAGAACCAGGAGTGACATCATCCCAGATTTCACTGCTTTGGGCTAGCCGCCAGCCATTTTTTAGCAATACCAATGCTTGACATGATATTTTACACACAAAATTAAAAAACAGATTTTTGAATTTATTGTGAAACAAATACAACAGAAGTCATTTAACAGTAACATAGCAGTGTTTGTATGGTGGTGCTCTGAGTTGAAAATCCAAGGCTCCAGCGGTACGCTGTTAAAAAGCATACATGAACATTCTCTCATATGATGTATGCATGTATGGACTTTGCATTCCATTTACATTGGAACTCCAAAGTCAGAACTGGGAGTGATGCTGCCCCCAAGTTCACTGCGTTCCAGTTGGAAAAAAACATGGAATGCAAACGAGACTGTCCTCCGACCAAATGAACATGTAGGTCATACGTTTTCAAAACCAGTGCCTATAGAGGTAGTATACATGACAGCAATCTGGTACGTTTGATGTGTCATCATCCAGTAGCTTCGCTAGTTTTCCACTGGCAGTTCGCTTAGTGGTTAAAGCATTGTACTTTGGTGTGGTTGACAGGGGGTTGACTTTAATAGATTTTAAACACATTTAAACACACAAACTAATTTTTATTCATTTAAAATTGTTATTTTTACTGCCTAACCATGATTTTTTTTTGTCCTAACCTCACTAACACCTGCATGTATTTGAGTTGAAAAATACCGCACTGATGTGCTAAAAGGGTCGTTTTCTAAAAACATAACTATGGGTTGTTTTGGCCAACCCCGGAATACAACCCACAGGTACTTTTCTGTTGGAGCACAGGTTGAAAATGAAACATTAATATAAGTATGACTGATTTATTACCAGTAAAAGTAGCAGTGTTTGTGCAGTGGCAGCCATATTGGAATCCCATGTCAGGGCTTGTGAGGTTGCTCTGACCTGAAAATCCGAGTCCAGGGGGCAAATTTTTTACCTTGAAAATTCTGAATTCCAACTGCAAATGAAATACATCATAAACTACAATCAAGTTTCTCTAAATATTTCAGGTTGGATGTTTCACTAGGATCTGATCTTGTTACCCTCTCAGCTGAGTGCTGCTATTCAGAGCTCTCTAATAAATAACAGTGGCTGCAGATCAGATGAGTGTTTGTGATGTCTTTTGTCTCCTGCTAAAGTCTGTAAACTGATCTGTTCAGTTAACTCTCTCTCGTTCTTTCTGTCTCATTCTTTTCGGTCTGTGCCTTTACCCTCTTCTTTTACTTCTCTCACTAAAAAAACAGAGTGCAAAACAAAGCGAAAGAAAACAAAAGAAAAGAAAGAACATGTCATTATTGGTTTTGTTTCTACAGCAGCATAAAACCCCTGGCCTCCCTCAACAAATGATAGATACACCATACAAATAACGAGAGAGAGAGAGAGAGAAAGGCAATTTAATTTAGATAATTATCTCACAAATTAACCACAAACTCTTACCCCGTTAATTACCTGTCTTGGGGAGCAGAGCAGGAAAACAAAAAGCAGAGGCAGAGAAGTCTTTGTTCAGATCTTCTGGGTGGGGGGTATAAATTGGTAATGGCCCTGCACAAAGGCCAGATAACCCTTTGAGGTAACCACCACTAAAGCATTTGATAGGCTAATGGGGAATGGTGTTAGAATCCACGTTTGTAATTGGACATCATAAATCTGGGACAGGTGATGGGAGCACAAAAGAGGGGTTTGTGTGGGTGTCAGGTCCACGTTGCGACGTGTAAATCCTTCCCCCCAGCTGAATGGCACTATCTGACGGCTGCGAAAGGCTAACAGGAGATGCCCAGAGACTGGATCTCCGACATTGATCCTCTGTGTATTTATGAGCAGGCAGATATACACTGATGCGTGTGTGTGTGTGTGTGTGTGTGTGTGTGTGTGTGTGTGTGACCCCACAGCAGTGTTAATAAAAATACCTTTTCTTATCTTGGTGTCTGCTGAAGGTGATTCTGTCAGCAGCTATTAACAGCCAACCTGATAAGCTCAACACTTAAATCCTGACACTTCTAATTTTACTGCTATTTTTCAGGAGTTTTAACACATTACGGAATACATTTTGTACATTTATCTGCTCTAATAATGACTCATTAGCATTGATAGTGCTCCTCATTAAAAGGCAACATCAAAGCTTTTGTTGCTTTTTTTGGTCAATTGAAAAGCAGGAAAGTAGTTTAATTAGTAACACTGAACTTATGTTCAACATGCTTAGAAGTACACAATCAAAGGATATAAAATACTTGTTTCATTAAGTTTGAGAATTTAGAATCCAAAGATAATGGCAGCAGGAAGTCAACCAACCTAAATTGGGGAAATAACTGAACAAGGTGAGAGGTTTTTGCACAACTTTCCTAATAACAAGGAACAAATGTGTATTTATCTTTGGTCAGCACTGTTTCATGATCCACTGATGTCAATGGTTTGGGGTGATGAGTTGATTACCATCAGAAACTGGAAGGATGGTTTTATTGTCGTCCTTGTTGCACACCCGCACAAGGTTATCATCAATATCAGGGGTGTCACCACCTGTGAACTTGAGGTGTAGGTTTCAGAGGTGGAACCCAGATGAAACGTTTTATTTGGTGGTGAAGTATATTGGACACTTTAACACAGCAAATATGTTTACTATAAGTCGGTGTTCACATACTCTGTAACTGGGGTTTACAATGCCCTACAATTAAGTTAAAGATGGAAGCCTGCAGATTGTGTCTGTGTCTGCTACACTGATGGCTCTTCGGTGGATCTGCTCTCGCTCCTGCCGGCATATAAAATAGATGTGAGTGATTTCTCACTTTATGGGAGCCAGAGGAGATCTGTTGAAGTAGCTGTTGGAATGCTGCAGGCTGCAGTGTGATGATGGTGCAGAAGATTCCGTCTATTGAGGAATGAAGAAGAGTTAAGAGAATAAAGATAACATGTTAAAGGTCACATAGAGTGGTCCTGTTGCACATATATGTTAGTTATGGAGGTCTACTTACATATATTAACTTGTTTTTATGGTCAAAAACCTCCTAGTTGCTGTGAACTAGCCGATAGAAATCCTCTTTTCTGACAGTGTTTTCTGCTGCGAGATTTCAGAGTGAACTTTCACCCCCAGAAGACAGAGAATGGTGATTGGCCAGTACTATCCAGCACATCCGTTCTCAGAAGCGCAGCGCCCCCCTCTGGAACGGCGGATGCACTGCTCCTCATTATCAAAACATTGTTTTGATAAAATCAAAATCACTGCCTTCAGAAATCTCTCCGCTGTCAAAGACCTCCATGTTTGCGCAAAGTAATTTCAAAACAATGTCGTGAGGAACCCTTATACCCCCAAAAATTGACACCGCTTTACCGGCATCTATGGTAGAAAAAAAACGTGCAGCCGCTCTCCCGGCGTCAATAAATAATGATAAACGGCTAGATAATCGTTGAATAGCTGATCAGGCAAGCAAATTCGGTAGGATGGACTTCGATAATCAAAACCAGATCAGCATGGAAATTTGGTAAGGATATGGATCAACAAGTTAATCCACCAGGTCAGGCACCGAAATTCGGTAGGAAAGATGAGCACGCTTTAGAGATCGTTGAAAAGCCAGACCAGGTAACGAAATTCAGTCGGTATATGAATGGATCAATCCTAAAATAACTGAGAGCAGAGAATGAGAAGTAGTGAAAACACTTTAAAAAGTTTGGAAATAAAACATTTAGATTAAAGTCGACTTATAAAATTAAAATTGAGATTGAGTAAAATTTAAAATTCGGCCGAAGTGTTGTCTTATGTTGTTCTGTTTTGTTCTATGATGTGTTCATGTGTATGGCTGGTCTGTGTTGTCTTGTGCATGTTGACATGAGCGCAGTCTGCAGAGCTGAGGCCTGTTGCACAAAACTAGGATAAGAGATTGAGCTGGGCTATGTTGCTTATCCTGGCTTAATTTATCCGTGATCAGGTTGGTCAAAGGCAGGATAGGGGAAAGCAGGATATGTTATGACATATGTTGCGATGGAGAATTATCCTGTGGCCTTAGCCTGTTCTGGAGCAGACTAAGTTCCAGGATTTATTAAATCTCATCCCTCATCTCAGCCAGCAGTCACCACAAATGGAAATTAATAGTTATTCCACTGCCCACTACACAATGTTTTCACATTCAACTATACCCACGGTAAACATTTGTGATCATTGATTACAATAATTAATTTATTAAAAATTATTAATAATAATTGTATATTTATACACACAATAGAAATACAAAGACACATCAAAGAGTAACATGATGCTGCTTTATTGAATCAGGGCGCTTTCACACCACTAGTTCGATTTTTTGATCCGCACCAGGCAATACAATTGTTATTTTGTAACATATGACTCCAGTGTGGTCCGCTTTCACACCAGCAAACGAACCAACATTGGCCCGATTGACGTTTCATCAATGTGTATATATATTCCCGTAGAAAACCGCCAAATTTGACTCACTATGGAGCAACACGTTCGCACATTGCTACTTGCTCTGATCTTCGTTTATTACATTCTCTGTATTGGCCATTTTTGGTAAAATATCCAATTTGAGATTGAGTCGCGGCTGCATCTGGAGAACAATCTGCTGATGCACTGGAATCGGCGAAGACGTATAGCGCGTCATTTCAGGCAGAGGAGACGCGCTATTTTCATGAATGTGGTCGTGCTAACTATGAGACGAAGATTGCTCCAAAGACCTACAAGGTAGACTATGTCCATGGCATTTACTGCAGAATATGGTTTGGACTCGAGTTCGCGTTCTCACCAGAGGGACCGCACCAGAGTCTGACATTTGGTGCGGAGTCAAGCGGACCGAGACCACCTCTTTTTGGTGGTCTTGGTCCGCTTGGTTTGGTGCGGACCCGAGTGCGATTGATGCTTTCACACCAACGAAAACGAAACAAACTAGAGTTTTTGGTTCGAATGGATCGTTTGGTGCGCACCAACTGCTGTTGGTGTGAAAGCGCCCTAAGGATAAATCAAAGCAAATAAATCAGCTCCGACCGAAAGACAGAGCACAAATTCAAAGCATATTATAGAACATATGAATAAATGCACATTCAAAGGTCTGTGTATAGTACATACCCACATGTCTGCACTTTGAAAAGAATGCAGGACAAATACATACCCAATTGCCTGCCAGCAAGCTTGTATGCATACAGTATACAACAAAAACATCATAAGAGGCGTATTGCATGTTAACTGAAATAGATGGCAGGATTGTCCCAGTCCATGTGTGATGGCACTCTGGAAGCCCTCTCCTTCCTCAGGCAGGCCACATTGTGAAGGACAGCCCAGATAATATGTTAGTAGGCATCCTGTAGGTAAAATCATGTATGCTTGTGAATTGTTAAGTATTAGTATTAGGCACAGAGAAATACATCTGCTTTGTCCAGTGGAGTTGTGATCTCCACATCAAGTACAATTAAAAAAGAAGAAAAAAAAATCACCATTCTGCAGGTTGTTCTTGGATTTCATTTTGACTTACTGCCATGTCTGCTTTGGCCCAGTCATCTTTAATGTACACGCACACACCCACACACCACACACATGCTCGCACACACATACACACACACACCACACACACGCACACACACACACGCGCGCACACACAAAGTGTATTTTACAATGTAAAGGAAGTGACATTTTCACTCACAATTTCAACTCATTATTAGAGAACAACTAAGTTTTTGGAGATGTTAAATAACTTTTTGGATTGTAAATGTGATGGTTTCGGCGGAGGAATTAACGTGTATTTCCGCACTACTTATGCATTCAGGCGATCGCTTTTTCTCGTTGGTTTATTATCGTGGCCATGTTTCATTTCTTTTTGATTTAGTCTTTCACTTCCTCCATGAGGATTTTAGACTCTGATGAGGAAAAAAACGCCTCAGTTGTCATGGGAATCTGAGAATCTGGGATCAACAGCGAGGTCAATTTGAGGAAGCCGTGTATGCGCACTCATCCAGGATTGGTTTCACCTGGCTTGATGAATCCGTGTCTGATCATCCTTGCTTGAAATCGCGATACTCAGAGCCACGAACCTGTGTCACGATGTGAGACTTTCTAACTCCCAGTTTATATAAATGCAACCTGCAACTGCGCGTCGTCATGCGAGCGCCGCTCATTCAGTTATATGACGCTTCACGCTTGCCTGCAAAAAAGGTTTAGCACAACAACGTGAGTGCTAGATTTGGACACCGGCGCAATGGCTAGTTCAAGTAACCCCGAAATTGCAGACCCTCCGGCCACATTTAGGTCACCAGTATGGCAGCATTTCGGCTACCTGGTTGAACAAAAGGATGGAAATTGTGTCATCGACAAGACCCAAACAATTTGCCGTAATTGTTATAAAACCATTCGGCAACCGACAGGGAACACTTCAAACATGCAAATGCACATACTACAGCACCATCCCGAAATAAACTTGAGTGGAGCCAAGAAACCCCAGCGACAACAGCCTACAGTGACAGATGTATTCCAAGCTAAATTGCCAATTAATTCGGACCGCGTTCAAAAGATAACGAGGGCAATTGGAATTTTTATGGCTTTGGATATGCGCCCCTTTTCTGTGGTTGAGAACGAGGGGTTCATAAATTTACTAAAAGTGCTCGAGCCCCGTTATGAACTGCCAAGCCGGGCACATTTCTCTCAAAATATGCTTCCAAAACTCTTAACAGAAACTAAATCTAGGGTAGAGGAAGAATTGAGAAGCACTGACTCCATCGCAATCACAACCGATGGGTGGACGTCCCGAGCCACGGACAGTTATTTAACCATAACTGCACATTTTATCACGGAGCAATGGCAAATCGCAAACCCTGTCCTTCAAACACGGGCAGTGTTTGAAAGTCACACAAGTGAGCATTTGTCAGAAATCCTAAGCCAGGCTATGGCAGAATGGAAAATCACCAGATCAGACGTGATCAAATGTTGCCAATGCTGTCGTAGTGGCCGGATTTTCTCTGCATATTCGGTGCTTTGCCCACACAGTCAATCTAGGAATGGCCATTAACCAGATGTCCCGACTCCTGGGTAGAGTCAGAAAAGTTGCCACTTTTTTTCACAAGAGCACAACAGCTGCAGCTGTGTTAAATGATAAGCAAAAGATGCTGCAGTTGCACACAAGCTGGTCCAGGATGTTGCTACGAGGTGGAACTCCAGCCATGATATGCTCGAGCGCTACCTTGAGCAGCAGGCTGCTGTTTTCTCTGCCTTCACTGACCGGAATATAAAGAAAAATATAAAGGACATCGTCTCTCTCTCTGATGCTGGTGTTCAACTTGCAGAGGACGTGGTCCAGGTGCTTAAACCACTCAAAATTATCACTACCCTCATGAGCACTGATCAGATGCCGACGATATCAATGATTGCACCATTGAAACACAAAATCCTTGCCTCAATGAAGCGCAGCGGCTCTGACTCAGCAGTAATTAAAGAAATCAAAACTGCCGTTTTGAAAATGCAACGGATTTTGAGGACCGCTACCCAGAAACAGATGGGGCACTAACTGAGTTTCTCCATGTGAGCACTGCACTTGACCCTCGGTTCAAATCCCTACCTTTCCTGGATGAAGCCACCAAAGCCACAATCTTCAACAGTCTGACAGAGAATTCTGGAAGACCTTTCACAGGTATTTAACTTTTAATATTGATAATATAATTAATAATTTCAATGCTTAATTTTATTAAACTGGCTAAACTGTAATCTTATCTAGCATTATTGGAATTCATAAGTTACTTTGATGTTAATTTGATCTAACAACATTATGTTTCAATTGTGTTATGGTCTTAGGCCCAGACTATCAGGGAGAAGACAGATGAGGAGACTTATTTCCAATGGAACATCATCCAAGCCTTTTTCTCAGGTGGTGGAAGAGGAGGTACAACATTACCTATCAGTGCAGAGCCTCTCAGTGGAGTCGAATCCACTCGTGTGGTGGAAGGACAACGAAAAGCAGTTTCCCCACTTAGCCAAGTTGGCTAAACGATTTGTAGGAATCCCAGCCACATCTGTCCCCAGTGAGAGAGTTTTCTCCACTGCCGAGGACAATGTCACAGCACAGAGAGCAAGCCTTTTTTAAAAATAATTTAAAAATCTCTTAAATCAACCAATCAGGTTTGGTGAAGGAACTTGATTGTTGGTTTACTTTACAGCAAGTGCAAGTCTGCTACCTCAGAATGAGGGAAGCTATTTAATTTACCTTGTATTATGAGAATAACTTGAGTGACACGACACAACAATCATGGTGTTTAGATCCTTTCCTCAATAGAGTTAAATTCCATTTACTTTTTCAACAGTATTCTTTTGTAACAGAAAAGAGAGAAGTGTTCTATCATTGGTTATTTAATTTTTAATTTTTTTTTTTTCTAACTTTAATATTATTTTTTCTGTTCAAATTATATTCACAGTGTTCCAAAATATTTGTTAAAATGTTACATTTAGTTGTTATATAAGTAACTGTTGTTAAAATAAAATGTTTTTTAAATTTTTTAAAAATCGTGTAATGTATCGAATCGTTGGTCAAATATCGTTATACGAATCGAATTGTGAGTTTGTGTATCGTTACAGCCCTACTGGACACCCTTGTTTTGGATTCGTTGAACCAGGCTCAGTCATTCATCCTGGATATCTGAATCCTACTTTTGTGCAACAGGCCCCTTGTGTGAGAAGTTGTGTTTCTTTGCATGGGGTCATTGCAGGCTGTGGAGCCAGAATGACAGTAGAAAATTTGGAAAAGAGAGGGAACGCCTCTATAACAAATAGATAGACCATGTCTAGAGCATTAGTTCATGTAATGTTTGATCTGGTGCGGACAGCTGATTCATAAAGAAAAAAAAAAAAAGTTTGAGATTTGAGTTTAAACAAACCCTGCACCCCCCCTCATTTTGTAAAACGGCTGGTTTCATTACTGGAGGTGACTCTACGGGGGGGACAGGATCTTTTAAGTCTCATTGGCCGTCTCTGTTTTATGGCCCCTCCACTGGTAACCATATTAAAACAGAAGACAGACATTCTTCATTCTCCTTTTCTTTTCTCTTATTCGGGCCCCGAGGCTCATGGCTCCAGACATGGCCTTCAGCATGCGGCACTCATCCCATGCCACACGAACGATGCCCTTTTGAAGAATCCGTGCCAGTTTAACGCTCCCTGGCCGAGTGAGAAACTTGTTTGCGTCTAACCACGCATCCTAGATGGAGATCGAGATGGAGACTCTGCAGCTGCCAGCTTCCATCCCTCCGCCTGTGAGGATCGCACCTGGGCCGACGCATCCCTCCATACCTGACGCCCAAACTGCTTCCACTCAGAGACGCAGAGGATCAACATCTGTCCACTGTGAGCCAACTAACAGCCAGACTGCGTGGCTCTCATGAACTGGACTGCACCCTTCAGTATCAGCTTACAGTAAGAGGCAAAAGTATTCTGGGCAGAGTTAGATTATGTTTTTGTTTGTTTGGTAAATTTTCTTTGTGTTGAACGTGTTGGACCCACACGTTCCCATTTGTGTTACCTTCTCTTTAATTATGTTTTATGTTTGTTATTGTTGCTTTACTGTTTAATGCTGAGCACACCTTTCTTTCATTCATGAATGAGAGCTCCCTCACAGGCGTCATCTTGCATCGAACACCTGCCTCTACAGCCATGCTGTCACTTGTTCGAGAGGGTCAGTGCTTGGATTCATACCTTTGTTACTGTTCAATTGGGATATTTTTGATATTATAGTCAATTATTATTTAGACTGACTTTAAGGCATAGATTGATTGTCTTTTCCCTGATTTCAGGGTGGTGCCCCGATCTCTAATTAAGTGTTAATTAATTAATATTTATTACTTTTATTTGTATCAATCAAATTATTGCCACTATTGTTGATCCACAACATAATGGTGCCCCATGTGAGGCATTTTAATAAATGAATAACATAATTAATTATTACAATTAATTAATCATTCATATTCATATTCATCTCACCAATTACAACGTACATCCTAACAGGATGGTAATCATGTGCTTTGGGGTTTTTTTGGATGTTGAAGAGACTGGTATAAAATGATAGAAGTTGTTTGAGTAAATGGTGAATGAACTGTTTCTAAGAGCTGATTTCTTGTGGTGAACGAGAAGAGCTGCTCCTGTGGGGAGAGTTTAATAAGGCTATACTCACACACAGTGACAGAGAGAAGGGGGGTTTTAGACGTAAGGAAAAAGTAAGTTGATCAGGAAAGATTGTGGAAAGTAGTGAGAAGGAAAAGAGTATGTTGAAGTTGAGGTTTGTTTAAAATGTAAATAAATAATAAGAACTACATACCAACACACAAATGATTTATAATTGTTAAATTAGGCTAAAATGGAACGGTTTTGATTGACATTGGAAGGGAGAAAGTCGAGTAAAGAGTTTTTTTTTTTCAGGCAGTGGTTTTGGTGGCCGACCATGTCCCAGGATTCAGCCACGTTCATCTCTGCCTGCCCCACCTGCTCCCGAGGGAAATCCTCCAACTTCCCCCCCGGCTGGTCTCCTGCACCCCCTATCCATCTTCGTCACTGGTCTCACCCCTTCCAATAACAACACCACCGTCCTGACTGTAGTGGACAGGTTTTCCAAGGCGGTCCATTACATCCCACTTCCTAAACTGCCCTCAGCCATGGAGACCGCCGAACTCCTTGTCCAACACGTTTTCCGCCTCCACGGCTTCCCTGCAGACATCGTTTCAGACCGTGGGCCCCAATTCGCTTCATAAGTCTGGAAGGTGTTCTGTTCGGCTCTGGGGGCCTCTGCCAGCCTCTCGTCTGGCTACCATCCCCAATCCAATGGCCAAACTGAACGATCCAATCAGACCATGGAGGTGGCTCTCCGTTGTGTCACCGCTCACCATCCAGCCGAATGGAGCTCCTTCCTCCCCTGGATAGAGTATGCTCATAACTTGCTCATATCTGCTTCCACCAGCGTCTCCTCCTTCATGGCCTCCCTGGGCTACCAACCCCCATTATTCAACTTTCAGGAGAGAGAAGTAGCAGTCCCCGCCGTACAAGCCAACCTGGAATGCTGCCAAGTACTATGGCAGCAAGTACGAACGTCCCTCCTAAAGGCCTCCCAACAATCCCAGAAACAAGCTAATCGACACCGAACCCCTGCTCCCGATTACTTACCTGGCCAAAAGGTTTGGCTCTCGACCAAGGACCTCCCACTCCAAGTAGAATCCCGCAAGCTGAGACCCAAAGTCATCGGCCCCTTCCCCATTGACAAAATCATCAATCCCACCTCCGTTCGCCTCAAACTCCCATGATCCCTTAACATTCACCCCACCTTCCATGTGTCCCTCCTCAAACCAGTAGTGGAGTCTGACCTGGTCCCTCCCTCCGAACCCCCTCCTCCACCCAGGATCATCGATGGCGGCACGGCCTACACCGTAAACCGTATCCTTAATATCCGTTGACATGGCCGTGGGTACCAATATTTGGTCGACTGGGAGGGATATGGCCCGGAGGAGAGGTCATGGATTCCCCGTCGCTTCATCCTGGACCAGACTCTGCTCCGGGACTTCCACCGTGACCATCCTGAAGCTCCTGTCTTGGCACCAGGTGGCGCCCATTGAGGGGAAAGTACAATGTCATGATCCACATTCTCACATTCTTCCAGTATCCTTGTTTTTTGTTCTCTGCTTCTCCGTGTCTTTCTCTCTCTCCCTGCAGGAGGCGTGGTTGACCCACTTTCCATGATAACACTGGTGATTGCCTCCACCTGCGCAGCTCCACCCCAGCTGCTTCTGATCAGCGATCAAGAGGACTCTTAAGGCGGAGCTGCGCTCATCACCAGCGTCAGTTCGGTGTTTCGCTTAGCCGGTAAAGACGTTACTTACCTTGCTGTTAGAAACTTGACTCCAGAAACCATACTTACCGATCGCTCTCTCCAGGTCGCCACGTCTCCTGCGCCGAGAAGGCACGGAGGCTCCCGTGGAATCCAACACTTACGGAATCACAAAACCGTGGTTTTATGTACTTACCGTGTCTTATCTGCATTCGAGTCCTCCATTCTCTCTCTCAGTCGTTTCCCCTTAAAGGTAAACGTAACAAATAGGCCTGTATGAAGAGCAGTTGGTATTTTCCCAGGATACAAAACGAGGATTATTGTAGCGAGTCGTAAAGTTGGTGGTAATATGCCATTATTAAATGACTCATTTAACATATTTAAAGTGGGGTTGATAGCTGCTTCTGGAATGTTTTATAGAACTCTATCGGTAGGCCATCAGGTCCTGGAGTTTTGCCTGAGTTGACACATTTAATGGCCTGCAATAGCTCTTCCATCGTGATGTTCTTATCCAGGTCCTCCTTCCCCTCCTCTGTAAGTGTTTTAAACTGGAGCTGATTAAGAAAGGTATCTCTATAAGTAGGAGAGGAGGAGCATTCTGACCTATACAGGGATTGATAGAATTCCTTAAATGTATTATTAATATCTTGAGGATCATTTGATATCTCCCCTGACTGAGTAGTTATGCAATTAATGGCTCTTTCAGATTGTAATTGCTTAAAGGTGAATTAAGTAGTTTATAGTGCCATCTAGAGGAGAGGCTGAAATTTACAACAAATAACTGCTCCTCTGCTCACCCCCTCCCTTCCCTGAGCCCTACGGTATCCTCAGCCGGTCAAATGTCGTCCCCGTCGTCTTTCTCCGTGTCAGCAGATGAGGTTCGTGAGGTGAGAGAGAGGGCGATCTACCGCGGCCGTAGCAGACGAAGCGGAGAGAGTGGAAGCGGGACTTCAGCTACAAGTAAAGCGACGCTTGATTTGTTCTCTCGCCTTTGTCCTTACAGGCTCCGGTAGAAACATGGCGTCTCGCGGCTAGCAGTGGCAATGCAACCGCGGCCCGCGACCATGTTATTTTACATGACTTTTTGAAACACTACGAAAATGAAACAAAAACTATTATACAGCGACTAGACAATGCAGGAGCACATAACATGTATAAAAAGTGGATTTTGGGTTATATAAACCCATAAATACTACAGTGTCCCTTTAAGTCTCCAAGCTAATAGTTTGCCATCCCTTTCTCCCACAGTAAACGTTTTGCTGCTTTCTCAGATATTAATTTATTATTTTCTGTTCTTAAAATCAATAACCATTTTTGTTTATCAGTATCATCCTTATCATTAATATCGATTTCCGAAGATTTTATTTGTTTTTCTAAATTATTAATTAATTAATTAATGTTAATTAATTTCCGCTTTTTGTTTCTTGTTTTTAGTGCTCGTGAAACTCATAATTTGCCCTCTAATATAAGCCTTGAAGGCTTCCCATCTTATGCATGCGTTAGTTTGGTTAGTGTTGGTCTGAAGGTAAAAGTCAATCTCATCTTCTACATATTTAACAAATTCTGGATTTTTAAGCCACCTTACTTGCAGACGCCAATTAGGGGGAGACTGTTGAGGTTTCTCCATTTGTACAAACACAGAAATAGGGGAGTGATCACTAATGACAATGCAATCATACCAGCAGTTCTTAACTCTAGATACCTGTTCTTGTGATACAAAAAACTAATCAATTCGGAGGACTTCCGGGCTGATGGCTTGCTGAGCGGACGTGTGGAGGGGAGCTCCCGAGTATAGTTTGTTTTAGATTAATAATTACGCCTATAAATTGACAATAACTTTATGCCACCGACCTTATCAGGTTAGATTTACATTTGAGATGTCAGAAGGAAACAGAAAAGAGTGACCGGATACGAGAAGTACAGAGGCAGCGGCGGCGGAGCAGCAGCTAATGTTAGCCACGTTGGTAACCGAGCTCGAGAAATCCCGGAGCAACATCACGGAAGTAATAACAACACTGTCTTGCCAATTCAGACAGCACTGGAAGCCGTAAAACGCCAGGTTGAATCGTTTGGGGCTCGTTTTACCGAGACGGAAGGCGCACTTTCAGACCACAGTGACCGTATCTCCACGCTGGAAACATCCATAGAGGAACTACAATCCACCATGCACGACCTTGCTAAGGAAAATGAAGGACTAAAAGACACACTGGATGGATATGAAAACAGGCAGAGGCGTGTGAACTTGAGGGTCCTTGGTTTCGCCGAGGACAGCGAGAGGTGACAGTGTCCAATGCAATTTATGTCTGAGCTTCTGGTGAAAGTGCTGAACGACGAAAGTTTTACAAAACCACCGGAGTTGGAGAGATGTCACAGAGCGCTGATGGCCAAGCTGAGCCCCGCCGCACATCCCCGACCATTTATCCTATGCTTTCATTGCTACCAGGAGAGGGAACGAGTGCTCCAGCTGGCAATAAAGAAACGGCAACTCTCATAAGGGGGTAAGAAAATCCTTATTTTCCTGGACTCTAGTGCCCGGCTGGCGGCCAAGCGTAGCGCCTATAAGAAGGTGAAAGCACAGTTGTACGAGAAGGGTATCAAGTTTAGCCTACCCTCAGCGATACCCTGCAACGCTGGTGGTGTATTTCAATGGGTCCCGACACTCGTTTAGCACCGCTGGGGCGGCGGAGGCCTTTTTTAACCAACACCTTGATCCAGATGTTGGAGCCCGGTCTAGCTCTGACCGTTGAAGGTATGGACTGATTTTTCATCCACGGAGAGTCGATCTTGGATGGACTTTCATCCAGCGATCTTTCATTTGTCAGCAGCCTCTTCTGAGCATAACTGAATGCGGTAGGAGCCTTATTCCTTGATCTGACCTCTTTATGGTATGGTACGGTAAATGCACAGGACCACCTAGGTTTTGTACAACATTGGCAGCTCTTGGTTTGTTACATTTATTTATCTATGTTTTTATTTGTTACTGCCAGACTTTTATTCAAGTGGACAATACAACAAGCGCCTCATTATCAGAACTGTTTTAAACAAACAAACAAAACAAACTAATTTAGTGTGGGAGACTTTCTGTCAATGTATTTTTACTTTATTTGTGTGTTACCTTATTCCCCATTTTAGAAAGACACCCAATACACAGTATTACTCTGGTTTAATATGTTACTGGCCACTCAGCTTTTCATTTGGATATATTTTATATATATATTATATTTTTTTTTTTCTGTGGCACAATTTTGTTGAATTGCTAAATGTTCTTTCTATAATTCATAAGAACTTCAGACAATCAGTGGTTGTTCTCTGATCAGCAGTAATTACTGCATCGCTATGTCTCTATACTGCTTGACTAAATAACTGAGATTGGAGGTGACAGGGACACATCTATTTGAGATATAAAAAAGATATTGTTTTTGGCGTTATATGTTAAGAATTTAAACTTGTGAGCTCTACTAGGTAAGGTAGATAGCTCAATGAGGGTTACAAGGAAGTTATGTGTATATCACAAAAGGGAGGGTGGGGTGGGGGGTACACACATGGATGTTATACTATTGCATATTAGGATTACATTTCATTCTGATCAGGGTTCACTTGTATGCACTTGTACCGCCCGCTCACGAACCCCCGCTAGGTGCTAACGGCTCTAATTAGCATATCAATGTAGCGATCGTCAGACCTGCTCTGACTGACACAAACAACCATTGGATGAATGCACACACAGTTCCACAGTAAAATCCTGTGATTGGACAGCAAACCCCTCACTCATTGGTCACCTTTGGAGCACATGGTCATTTGCCCCTCCCATTTTTAATAATGATTATAATAATATAGATATTGATAATATTATTAATGATACTACTACTAATTATTCTTATTGCTATTATTATTTAGTGATAACTCCACATCACAATAGAGAATAAGAGACATAAGAAAGTACATATTGAAAGTGAAGCTTTATTTCAAAAAAACAAACAAATAACAAACGTATGAAAAATCTCTCTTGGCTGCTTTAGGGTCAGAAGTTGGAGCAGGTCTTGCAGAGAGTGCCCCATTATGCAGCCTTCTGTGGTGGGTTGTTCAGTACTCTGGGTCCCTCTCCAGCCTCTCTTGTTGAAGGATGGAGGCTGAATATCAACCCAGCTTCTCCATCAGCTGAGCCATCAAATCAAATCACATTTTATTTTAATTTCTTATTTGAATTTAAAGCCCACAATTACAAAACACAGTTTGTCCTCCATCCTCCTCATCAGACATCAGGTCAATTGTGATGCCCCTGCAGAAGTCCATCTCATCCTTGGTTAAAACAGCCCTCCTCGCTTCCAGCAGCTGGAAACACAAGTAGTACAATTAGTGCTGCTCCATGTGTGTATATATACACACACGTATGTATGTATGCGCTTGTATAATTAACCAGTTAGTTTAGTAAAATGTTACACTTAGTACTTAGTATTAAGGTCAAGAAAAAACATTTTAAAATCATGCACTGATTTCAATCGTACCCTCTTTCTTCTCTGTTTGCTCCGGGCTGCACCTCTCACTGCTCCTGATTGGGCCTCAAGGTCTGGCTGACTTTATCTGTTCATATGTAAGTTCTTCTGGAGTGTCTCATAGTGTCTTACATGCAGCTGACAAAAAGAGAGGCAACAGGCATATATATATATATATATATATATATATATATATATACATATTTAAAAAAACACCCTCTGAGTTATGAAAACAAGAGAAACATATTTACTGCAATTTTGGGATTGTGCACCCCTCTTTTCCTCTTCAAATCAGAACAGCCACGGTTTGTTGCTCTGGATCCACAGCTGCTTCCTCCAGAGACACCAGTCTGACCTCCATGGACGCCATTTTGGTGTCTGGGTCCCTATAGAGTAGATACATGTTTGAACATTTTATGCTCTTCAGTATTTGAATTCTACAAAATTACAATTCTACTTACTTTTGCTGTTCACATGTTCTTTCAAGGTCCCAATTGACAGCTGATTGGCACAGTTTTATCGTCTGTTTGAGTGGCTGTGTGGATAAAATGACCCTGGAATGGAAAATAGTAAAGATTAAAATAATATTACGGCTCATACAAAAAAGACTGGCATTACTTTACTTGAATCTTGTCATATTTACAATAAGTTATTCTCTACTCGAACATAATACGAGTCTTTAGCTTTAGCTGCATATCTCAAGTTTTTCAACATATGTAGGATAATAAACACACATTTCCTTACGTTATGTTTACTGGCTTGAGAAACACACGCAAATGAAACACGGTGTGATGGTAGCCGAGGGTGCGCTGTCAAGTGGAAGTGGATTTAGCCAAAAATATCAGAGGCAGAGTGAATTGATGGACAATAAAATTTAATTTCTGGCTTGAAAGGTGAAAAACAAGCATTAGGTGTCCATGGCAAAACTCAAATAAGGCAATAGCAGAAAAAAACAAAATGAATAAAAGAAATCAAAATGTCACAAAAATTCAAATGTCGGCCAAATTGACAATCTGCTAGCCACATAGTACGCAGAGTCACAGTGCATGACACGCAACATAGACAAGACTCTGAAACAACCGTACACGTTCTTAAATATACATATAGGCAGATTTACAATATAAACACAATACAGTTTGTTTTCAAAAGTTGTAGGAATGACACTGCACAGAGGGGGTTTGATCAAGTCCCACCTCACTCCTCCCCATGGTCATAATCGCCGTGGACTAGGCCAATTAGGGTCGGAACCAAATAAATACGAACTCGTTTCTGGACAGCTCCCTTTCGCTGCCGGACAGACGCGCCCAGACGGCGGACCACAACAAAACACTCGCGGCATACGCGGTAAGTTGTCTCCGGCTTAATACTTGTTTTGTGCTCAAGCTTGCGCCCCTGCTTGAGCACATTACCGCGGCATCGCGGATAATCTCCGATGTCTCTTCGTTACTAGGTGCTCACTGCACCGGCTCAAGCGGCAGCCCCGCATTCCCTTCCGGAGCGGGCTGTCAACGCCTACCTTTTTGTGAATGAGTGTGTGTATGTGTGTGTGTGCGTATGTGTGTGTGTGTCACCGTCCGTGGGGAGGGCTGCTCTGTGCGGTCATGCCATGACCGTCACACACGGGCAAACACGTGTAGCTTAGCATTTAGCCGCCTATCGCTAATGCTACACGACAGAACCTATACACAAAGACAGCTTCATTGTTGGAAATACTTACAACTTGAGCTGCAGGTAATCCACCACGTAATGTCGACATTGTTCCTTCGTTTAGATGAAGTTGTGTGCTAAGTCCAGCATGGTACTACCCGAAGTTTGAATAACACTTCTCTGTGAAGCGGTTAGCACACACACAAGTGTTTTGGGAATGTAGCAGCGGCATTCCCATCAAAAATAAAATATATCCACTCCGCTTTTCTGTCCTCGTCGACAGGAAGAATATGGAGTGTCTAGTGTTGGTTATTACAACCTAATACAGAGCAAATACTCGCGGATTTATTATGAAACATGTTCTCAATCGATAAACTCAGAAGCTCCAACGACGGTTCATATTTACATCCATGAGACAGACACGCTGCTGTTTCTTCTTCTACCGCTTATATCCATCTATAGGTGCACTACCACCCCCTAGGTGCATTACCACCCCTATGACAGACAATTTGACCCTCTATCTGAACCAAGACCAGCTGTTATAAAGCAGTTTTTAGTTGTTAATGTCATGTCCAAAACCACTGCATTCAAACATGTCCTTGCTAAAGTTTCTTGGCTTCATCTCCATCCACACAGACATTTTAATGACAGCCAGTAGAAGTTTGAAGTTTGCAGGGAACAGACACATCACACACAGAATGGTTTCTCCCTGTAGAACACATTGCTGGAAGATGTGTTGTAAACACATCCACTGTGCAGTTAAGCTGTACTAGAGAAAAGGTGACAGTAGTCATACCACTCTGCACGCTGGCTGAACTTTAGAACAATTCAGTTCAAGTCTTGTGGCACTTTCTCTGAAACTGCTGAAGTGTAAAAAAAAAAAAAAAATCACACGTAGAACCTTCTCTTATTTTTGGGGGCAGTTTATATAGATATTGTTATACAATATAAAACATGTAAACTGTTTCAAACTGGCACCTAGGAGCTGGGGGGGGTGACTTTCTCACCTAGACTGCAAGTTTACGGCAATTCCTTGCAGTTATCAGCAACTGACTGAAACACCCAGTTGATAACTGCCGAAAATCCCACTTTTCATGCAGTGATGGCTAATTACACTATATTATCCCTCAATGTTAGGGGATTAAATTTGCCATTTAAGCGCTCCAAAGTTCTAGAGTTACTGAAAAGGAAAAATGTTGATGTGGCTCTCCTATCTGAGACCCATCTAGTACCGCCTGATGTCCGTCGTATGCAGAACAAACACTACAGAGTAGTAGCATTCCTGGGGATGGATCTAAGACCAAAGGGGTTATGATTCTAGAGAAACATAAACTAAATCTGGCAATTGATAAAATTAGTTGTAATAATTCTGGGAGATTGGCTTATTGTGGGGTTTCTATCCAGGGGAAAAAATAGCCTTCGCAAGTATATACGCACCCACAGCCTTTGATCCATCTTATTTTCCTTGGTTACCTAAGGAGTTGCTGTGTCTCTCTAACTACTCACTTATTGTAGGATCAGACATGAACACATTTTTTGATTGCAGTCTAGATAGATATAATCCATCCATTACGCATTCAGAAGTCTTATCCTCCAACGCTTTAAAGAACTTTTCTAAGGATATTAACTTGGTGGATATCTGGAGGATTCAGAATCCTACGGCTAGAGATTACACATACTTCTCCCCATATCATAAAATGTTCTCAAGGATAGACTATATCCTAGCCACACCAAATCTGATCCCAACTGTGGACGAAGTTATATTCTTACCTCGTAACATCTCTGATCATAATGCAATAATAACCTCATTTAATCTGGTTTTCCTACATGGTACCCCTTCCAGGTGGAGGTTTAATACAATCCTTCTTAAAAATGAACAATATCTCTCACAAGTTAAAACCAAATTGGTAGAATTTATTAATATTAACAAAGATTCAGTCTCGGTTATAGCAATTGTATGGTCAGCGATCAAAGGCTTTCTGCGCCACAATGCGATCGGTTTCTCATCTCATCTTAAAAAATGCAGATTGTAAAAAATTTCCCAACTAGAACAGGCTTGCAGTAATTTAGAGAGAGAGCTTAAGGACAACTATAGGGAGGAAGTGGAAACAAAGCTTAAGTCAGTGAGGACAGAGCTAGATAATATACTTAGACAGCGGGTTGAATTTATGATGCACACCACCAAATATAGATACTATACGGATAGCAGTAAACCAAGTCGTCTCCTTGCTTTAACGTTGAAACGGCAAGAAAACCAATTCAACATCCCATCTATTAACTGCCCGGTGAAGGGACACGTCACCAAAACAGCCGATATTAATGATACGTTTAAGTCATTTTTTGAGAATCTGTACTCCTCAGAGGATAGACTTTCACCGGAATCATTTGACTGATTTTTTGACAAGCTGGACTTACCTACGCTATCTGACAATGAATCCAAGGAACTGGATGCCCCAATAACTTTAGATATACACACAGTAGTTAAATTAACCAATAGGGGGCGCTCCCCAGGAATTGATGGGATCCCTACTGAGCTATATTTAGAACTATGGGAAACTATGGGTCCAATTTGGTTAGACACTATTAATTCCGCTATGAGAAAGGGCCATTTCCACAAAGATCTTAACACAGCACTTATCTCAGTGCTTCATAAACCTGGCAAGGATCCCCAGAACTGTGCAAGTTATCGCCCTATTTCACTTATTAATGCAGACATCAAAATTTATTCCAAAGTTATTACTATGCGTCTGGACAAAGTCGTAGGGAAGTTAATCAACCCAGATCAAACCGGTTTCCTTAAAGGACGATTAGCATCAGAAAATGTCCGCCGTCTTTTACATGTCATCGCGGATGCCAAAAAGATAGGTCTGCCAGGTGGACTCCTATTTCTCGATGCGGAAAAGGCGTTTGATCGCTTGGAATGGGGATATCTGTGGAAAGTCTTAGAAAAATTTAAATTTGGTCCAAATTTTATTAAAATGATAAGTTTTATATTCTAATCCTTCTGCTAGGGTTGTCACAGCTGGGCAGCTCTCTGATCTTTTTAGTGTGGGTCGCGGTTCTAGGCAGAGCTGCCCAGCATCTCCTGCCATCTTCAACTTATCGCTCGAACCGTTAGCCCAATACATACGACAAAGCCCATTAGTTGCTCCAATTCAAATTGGCTCCACGTCTCACTCCATTTCAATGTACGCAGATGACACACTTGTTTATCTCTCCAACCTACAACAATCTCTCCCGAGTGTGCTGAAAATCATAGAAGAATTTGGTACACTTTCTGGTTATAAGATTAACTACTCAAAGTCGATCCTATTATTGTTGAACACAGATCTGAAGAAATTAAAAATCTAATCCTGCATACTGGTGGCGCAAAAAGCGGTATATTTAGGTATAGAAATCAGTCCCTGTATCCAGGCAATAGCTAAAAATAATTACTCTTCCATTTTGAAAAAAATTGAGGATGACCTTGGGAGATGGACAGCACTCCCTTCATCAATGCCTGCCCGGGTCGCTTCAATCAAAATGAATGTGCTCCCACGTATAAACTTTGTAAGTTCTATGCTCCCTTTATCAACCCCAGCGGGGTTTTGGCAGAGACTCGAAGCTTAAAAAGTTCATTTGGAATGGGAAAAAACCTTACATTAAATGGTCAACGCTACAAAGAGATAAGCCCCAGGGTGGATGGGCTTGCCCAAACTTTAAGTTATATCATTGGGCGTTTGTGCTACGTTCCTTGAAGCATTGGTTTGGTGCAGATGTAACTTCCCCTTGGAAGACACTAGAGCAGGAGCTGGTTCATCCTCTGAGACTTCAGGATGTGGCTTTCTCTGGACTCAAACACAAGAAATGTTTTACTCAATTTGGCCCGATAATATCACATGTAATACAAACAATGGTGAATGTAGAAAAATATATGGGTTTTAAACCAAAATGGCATAAACACTCCCCCATTTGGCATAACATCAATTTATTAACGGGTGGTGTACCATTCATCTCACAATTATGGGCTCAACATGGTATTTGGACATTGGGGGATATCTCGGGCCAAAATGCAATTCTGGACTTTCCCAATCTAATATCCCATTTCGGCATCCCAAGAAACTCACAGTTCCTCTATTTTAGAGTAAGGTCAGGACTTAATTCGCTCAAGGTGCCTTGGGGGGTTAATTTGGGGACCCACCCTTTAACATCACTGATGGAGAAAGCTCCACATAAGAAAACAGTCTCTTATATTTATAATAATCTCCTAACATACACCCCTGCAGAATCCCCCGAACGCAGATCTTGGGAGGTAGATGTGGTACCTCCCAAGATGTGGGTACATTGATGCATATTCTGTGGGAGTGTCCAGATGTACAAAGGTTCTGGGTTAAAATTGTGGATAAGGTATCTGATCTGATAGGGTGGAAACTCCCACTGGAGCCGGCACTTCTTCTCTTAAATGATGACTCCAGATTCAAGATTGCTGAGGTAAAGCATAAACTCTGGCTGGCGGGCATGACTGCAGCAAAAAAACGTATAGTTTTAAGGTGGCTCCCGCCACATCAGTTATCAATAAAACATTGGCTACAAGCTCTCCTCGAGGTGATCTATCTGGAGTGGTCATCAGCTCGCATTAACAACTCCAAGCCACAAACACTGCAGATGTGGGAAAAAGCTGCAGAGGATGTTAAAACATTTTTTATCATGACTCTATAGGTTCATCTGTATTAGGCTGTATGTGTGTAATCCTGTCCTACTTGATTGTTTTGATTTCGATTCTGTAAAAAGGTATAAGTGTGTGTCCCGCAGGGAGGGGAGGGATGTGGGGGTGTTCTGTGTGTTCAGTGGGGAGGGTAGGACAAGGGGAATGATGTGGGTTATGTATGTTCTGGGGAAGTGATGGGTAATGGTGTTTGGTGTACTCAATGTTTGTGTATTCCCTGTGTTTCTAATGTTCAAAATCAATAAAAAGTTGATTACAAAAAAATAAAAATAAATAATCAATTTGAGATCTGGACTTATATATTCCTGAGTATCATGAGTATTCCACTTTATATGGGTTATTTTTTCTCCAGATTTCAGACAAGTTTAAGTCTGTGATGTATTGTAAAATTGTCTTTCTAGATAGGATCACATTTTGTAGAGCGGTCTAAGTTAAAAAGTCAAAGTTAAGAAGAAATCTTCATTGGGTCCATATAAGCTGACCAAATTCAATGCGAGAGACAGTATCCTACCCTGAGTCATTACAAACCTTCTTCGGGTGTCCCGAATATTATTAGTAAGTTGAAAAGGAATCGATGTATGAATAAGAATTAATACCCCCCAAGCATAATTGTTATATGTGGCGTATATAACTTGGCCAGGCCACCTACGCCACACTTGTTTAATTTCAGTGACTGTAATATGAATTTCCTGAAGAAAAATTATTTTTGATTGTAGGTTTTTAAGTCTGTTCATTACCTCTTTCAGTTTAGTTAGCTTATTGAGTCCCCTGACATTCCAGCTTGTAAATTTTAAATCAGAGATCTTTGAACTTCCCATGTTGCTTTAAATGCAGTGAAAAAGATGACCATGTCGAATGTGACCAAACAAAAACAAAAGAAGTAGAATAAATCAAAACAGTAAAAAAAAAAAAACACTCACACATAAACTTTAAGCTTCTTCTGGTGTGGAGAAAAGGATCAACTTCCCATTGGGCACAGCCCTCATTCCAGTTACAGCTTCAATTAACTTTTTCTTCACTGCATTGAATGAGCTCAGTGCCTTCATCATTTCCGCTGATAAATCTTGTGCAAAGAAGATTCTGTGACCATCAAGGGTGAGGGAGCGATTAGAAAAGAAAAGATTAATTTGTGTTAAATCAATTTCAGTCATTTGCGCAAAGTAAGACTTAGAGAAAAGTTTGTCTCACTCGAGCGAGCACACACGTTTGAAGTGTGTTTGCTCGCGGGATCAGTTTTGTCTACAGTGTCCTCTGATCTTATCCACACATGTTCAAACGTACGTGGTGTATCATTGTTGTTTGTCACAGAATAATTCCTGTTTGTCACTGTAGACACATTAATAATATTATTTCGAAACACTCTGATAAGTTTCAGAGCTTAATATTGCAGCGTCTCCACCTGACAAGAGTTTGCAGAGCACTCCACAAATTCTCACGGCAGCTCGAGAGTTTGCGCTGCAGTCCGCTAGGTTCCCACGTCTAGTAAATTTTTATAAATGCCATCGTGTGCGTGAAAGCAAGCGTACGCACGGTTTATACATGAGGCCCCTGGTATTCTGTGTTTGGTGGGTATGGGTGATGGACAAATGTAGCTCTGAGACAGAGAAATTGAATTTTACTATAACAACAGTTTATACATGAGGCCCCTGGAGTTTGAAATAATTTTTGAATTAAAGGTTTTTTCCCCCTAAAGTCTTGCTTGGAATGTGAAGACTTTGGTTTAACCTGAATGACAGGGCTTCTCATGCCACACTCGGCAGTGTGGCTATCACACTGTAAAAATAGTTCCCATGAAATTGTTTTGTACATGGATGTACATTTGTATGTACGTCCATCTATCTTCTACTTCTTTATTGCTGTACCAATCTCAGCTGACATAGGGGGAAAGGTCCGGTACACACCTGGACAGTTCCCAGTCTATCACTGGGACAAAGAAGCATCCACTTTCTCACTCAGACCTATGGTCAATTTTAGAGTGTCCAATTTACCTTATCCCCAAATGAGCATATTTTTGGACTGTAGTAGTGTGATTGGGGTTGTGCCAAAGTAGTTATCCCCGACAGGATGCAATACTATAATAAAGTGGTAGAAGTCGAAGAACAGACATACACAAAAAGGCCTACTATGCTGATTACACTGTTGTTGCTAAGCAGGTGTGAGACACAATAGTATCAACACACACACACACACACACACCACACACCGCACACACACTTAACACGCACCATGGTTGAGGGGAACATCGGAGCTGCATCAATATTTGTGTTCTGAGTCTGTCACGTATTTGTCCAGGCTCTTGTCGCTGCGCTCCACATCTACCAGTAGCAGGTGTGAACAACTCTTGTGTTGAGAGGGACACACTCTGCTGTCACCCTGTCAGAGAGAGAGAGAGAGAGAGAGAGAGAGGGAGACTCATACACACACATACACACGCATACACACACACATGGGCGGGGAGAACGGTAGAGGGAGAGATCAATAAGAGTGAGTGTGGAGTTTGGATAATTACAGTTGTTAGCAGGGAGAGGAGAGCAGCTATAGTGGCCTCTCCACTCAGAGTCTCTTATCACTCTCTGGCCTGTCATTACAGCTTAAAATGCTGCTGTGGCTAAGTGGCAACTCTCTTTCTTTCTCTCTTCCTTTTATTCCATGTTCCCTCTCTCCTTTACTCTCCTTTACATGTCTTCTCTCCTTTTTCCCCATTTCACCCCTTTTGTTTACATCCCCACTTCCTCCTTACCCCTTTTGCCCCATCTTGAATTCTCTCAACTCCTCCTTTCATTTATAACATCAGCAAACATTTAGTAAGGATTGAATGGTCACAGTCACTAGCTCTCCCCTCCCTTGCCCTCTCCTGGCCATGTGCATTTGTTTTCAACATAGCTGGTGATGCTTAGGCTTCTGTGTTTTTCAATCGCCATTCGACAAAAAGCCGGTCTGATGTTAACTCATGTGTGGCCCCTCACTTAGTCATTTTTTTCTGCTTCTATTTTGCTGGCTCTGCCATGATTAAATAACACTATTTGACTATAACAAAACTGTTAAACAAAAAGGTACATTTTGTAGTATATCTGGGACTATATTAGCAAAAATGTATTTACTGTCCATAAGAGGGACACCAGTGTTGTATAATTGCTGTATGATAATTATGGTATGATTTTTGTAGCGTTAGAAAAAGAAAATTATAATAAAAAAGCATGGGCCGCTGCTCTAAAGTCATCGACTATCGACATACGCCATGTTTCTACAGGAGCCTACAGCGGACAAATGCGATGGGAAAGCCAACTCCAGCCATGAAGAAGAAATGATGTCACGTGACCAAGGAGGAAGTTGTAGGGGGGATGATGCAAGCGCTGAGAGGAGTTAAACCATGGATGTATAATAAAATCTGGATAGAGCACCTCCCTTGCTTCCGTTCATTCTTATGAATCTGCTCACCCAGCACATATGTCAAAATAGAGCATGCGCAGTAGTGTCACTCCCATAATGCCACTCGGCTATGTGATGGGAGTACGCTAATTTCATGAATACCGACATCACGTTAACTTCAGCTTTAAACCATGGATTTGTAAATAAATGGCAAAACCAACATTAGTGAAGTGAATACAGTAAACTGAAAAGTATAATGACGTAGTTAAAGATTAAACGATCAATAAAAAAATGGTTTATTTACTTGACCGTGGAGATTAGGTTATATGTGTTACAGGAATGTTGTTTTCGCCTGATTTCCCTTTTATAATTGTATAATTATTAGGAACAATAAAAACGTGTTATAAGTAGTTTTATACCTCCCGATTCTTTCACTCAACCTGTTTATTTTCAACTATAATTTGCGTGTTCATCATATAGTGACGATAAGACAAACGGCCTACCCAGGAATCAGTTGTGAAGTGACTGCAGGTCTCAGTGCATCGCACGGCCAACAGTCAGTGTTCAAGGTAGCGAGTTACAAAGTAACGGATTACAGTAACGATATTACTTTTTGGGGTAACGAAGTAAAGTAACGCATTACACTAAACATATCGGTAACTACACTACTTTACTTGACGATAGTAACATGCTTTTCTGCATTACCCATGCCGTGTTTACCTGTGTGTAAAGTCAGTGTAAAATCTGTTTAATTGATGTGTGTGCACGCATATTGCCTGTGTGTGCTTACCTGGGCACAGTTGTCATAGAGATTGATTTGAGTGACGTAGCTGCTGGTGCGAAGGAGGGAAATGGATGTTGAGATATAACTGCGCATAGAGAAATGATCCAGTCTGTGTTGGATCATATGGTTTTACATGCCATTATGTATACATTATACAATAAACACTATGTGGGCAGGTTAAGTGATGTTTGTCCATATATCTACACGGTAAATTAAGAAACGGGAAAGTAAAGTAATAAGTAGTGAAGTTACTTTTCAAATAGAAGTATTTTTTTTGAGTAACTATCCCAACACTGTCCGCTAGGATGCATCAAATTTGAATGGGATATTTGAATTCCAAAATATCAATTTGGCTGGCATTGCATTTTGTTCCAATGAACATAAAAATTACTTTTGCAAAGTTATACATTAACATGTTATATTATGTTTATCAAAGTAAAAGTTGTTTGTTTGCCCTTTTGGCAACTTAGGAATTTCTCAGAATTTAACTTTCAAGATTCTCTCTTCATTTGTCCTGTAGACGAAATGAATGGATGTCAATGGGACATGTTCACATGGCCTTACCCTTGTACAGCAGTGATGGAAGAAGGACACTTGTATAAAGTTTAATTGACTTTATTGTTAAACACAAGAGGCGATACTAACATACTTAAAAGAACGTACCCTCTCTGATGGCTAACTCACTGGCAACTAACAGGGCCCAATGGTAAGAGCTGACACTAACTAAACTTCAAACTTAATTGCTCAGTCTGTGTCTTCCTGGCCACTGCGTTGGTGAGGATGACATCCTCGGTGATGCTGAGGCCCAGACCAAAGAGCTGGATCTTGGGTGGGTTGTGTTGTGCAGTGCCTGAGAATGAAAAGGATACAAGCTCAAGGAAAGTTTTTAAAATCATATCTTAGCATACTTAATATCACTCAATTATGATAAACCATGCTTGCATAGGCCTCAAACTTTAGCTGTACATCGTCCAACTTCATCATTACAATGATAACTTACTGGTACATCACTACCAGAGTAGCTAGCTTTGCTCGCAAATATAACACTGAAAACATCGGTCCCACATGATTAAAATGTGTCCAACAGACACTATTTTCACACTCTGGGTCTAGTTAATCATTGCTTGTAAAACCTACACATTGCAATCACATTGTATTACATTCAAAAATCATGTTGAATGAAGATATTACTTTCATATTTATGGAATACGAAATTATCATGCAATATTTAACTAATTTTATCATGTCAATGGAAGTCATTTTATCAATCTCAATTTAAATCTAAGTGGAATTCTTAATGCTAGTTAGTTTTGTGTCTTTGTATTGATGAGTCAGTCAGTTCGCTTCAATTTCTTTTATTGACATCTTGAAAAGGGGGAATAGAAGGATAACTCCCAAATGTTCGATTTTTTTTTAAACAAAATCTATAAAAAAAAGTGTGCAGGGCAGGGGAGCCCAGGTGGCATTTACAGCTGAGTGATGGGGGTAAGAGATATGAATAAGTCTAAGTGGAACAAAAAAAAGATTGAAAGAAAATGAAAACCCCTTTACTCGAACAATTTGTTCTTTAACACGGCAACAAACTCAACTGTTTGATAGTTTGCCTTCATCTTCAAGCTCCATGAAGATCGTTTGCAATGCCTCAAGGGTGTATTTAAGGCCAGGTGGGTACTTGAGGTCAAGGGCATACATCAGACCCAACAACATTGTGACAGCTAATGGTACGTTATCCAGATCGGTCAAAACCTTGACTACTTCGACTACCACCCCAATGTCCTCCGGTTCACACAATGCATGTTCCCTCAACACGTAAATCCCGACAGTTGTGTCCTCCATCGATTCAATGACATCCACTTCATCCATGCCCTGAAAAAGACAGACAAATGCACATAACAGTAGGACAATTAGATACCTTTACTACAGAGGGGAACCTTCAGGGCCTTCAGAGAAGGCCTAAGACAAATTCTGGACCAAAAAATAAGAGTATGTAATAGTATATATATATGTATATGTTTAAAAAAATCTCATTTAATTTAATTTAATAGAATACATTATAAACATTTTCCCTCATCTATGTTCTAAAGTTAAGTTTACTGTCAAGTTCACATCAGCAATGAAAGGGTTACTGTCCTGAAGCATGTTATCCAATCAGAATTGTCCGTCTGTATTAGACCCGGTTACCTGGCTCATTAATTGGTTAGGACTTCATGAAACCCAGGGAAGGCCAAGCTAAGTGTTTTGGTTTGGAGAGTGATGGGCAAATTGACCAATCACGGTTTGATTTTAAGTGGGTGGGAAAAAAACTAAAGGATCGTAGGCCTTCATGAAGTCCGAAGAGTGGGCAGTGTGGTGAGAGACAGTTAAATGGCGGGAGACGAGAGCGATATTGTGGCTAGCTTGAATGAATCGCCTTTTTCAAGGCGGCCTTTCTCAGAAAAACTTGAAATAATAAAAAAAGGAAGACCAACTCTTGAGCTGGATTTAAAAGAAAAGGTCAAGAAAGTGGAAAAGGCATTTCAAGAGTGAAAATGATCAGCGATATCCATGGATGACAGGCTGTAAGAAAACAAACAGGCTGTACTGCTGGAGTTGTTGACTTTTTACAGCTGACAAGTCATCCACCTGGGTCAGCAGCGGATTTTTCAGCCTTTCAAATCTGACAAAGTCAGCCCACCGACACCAAGATTCTGCGGCACACCTGCAAGCGACGGTCAGTTTGAAAACTTTTGGGGACACAAGAGTTGATCTTCAGCTAGATGCGCAGTGCCGCAATCACACTACAGCCCACAACAACAAGGTCAGGCAGAACAGAGAGATCCTGAAACGTCTCATCAATGTCGTCACCTTTCTTGGGAAGCAAGAGCTAGCATTTCGAGGACATGATGAAAGTAAAGATTCTGAAAACAAGGGGAACTATTTGGAGTTACTGGAGTTTTTGGCGGAGTATGACAGCCCTCTGCGCTGTCATCTGGATTCGGCCACTGTTTTCATCGGCACCTCCAGCAAAATTCAGAATGACCTGATTCAATCGGTGGCAGATGTATTGAGAGAGGCAATGAGGGAGGAGGTGAGGAGCACACCTTTTGTCTCCGTTATGGTGGACGAGACAACTGACGTGAGTAACACCGCTCAGATGTCATATGTACTGTGTTGCGCTATTGACGGCGGTGTGAAGGAGCGCTTTTTCCAGTTTGGTGATGTCAGTGGTGATAAGCGTGCAGAAGCCATAGCCGGACAAGTTTTTGAGTTTCTGGAGGACTGTGCCTGCACTAATAAAGTAATTGCCCAGTGTTACGATGGCACTGCAGTCATGGCCTCTGGCCTGAATGGGGTCCAAGCTAAAGTAAAGGAAAAAATACCACAAGCTCTCTTTGTTCTTGTTCACTGTTATGCTCACTGTCTGAACCTTGTCATGTCTCAAAGTGCTGCTAAAATCAAAGAGTGCAACATTTTTTTCTCACACCTAAGTGGCCTCGCAGCCTTTTTCTCAAAGTCAGCCAAACGCACGAAACTCCTGGATGAAATGTGCCTGCAAAGACTGTCCAGAGTGACCCCAACACGGTGGAACTTTTCATCACGTTTGGTTTGCACTGTGTTTGAACGGAGAGAAGAACTCTTGGAGCTCTTTGAATTCATTGTTGACAATCACAATGATTTTGATAACGAAGCTGTACACAGCGCCGATGGATATATTGCACTACTGACGGGGTTCGAATTCTGTTTTCTCCTCGCCACATTCAACTCGGTGTTTGCCTACTCCGGCGTGCTCTTTGGGATCTTACAGAATAAGGAGTATGACATGCAGTTCTGTTTGTCCAGCATTGACAACTTTTGCAGCACCACAGAGAGAGAAAAGGCCAAATTTGACTCCATCTATGAGGACAAGTCGGGGCTCCCAGCGGGCGCAGGACACGGAGAGTTGGAGACGTGCGCAAATCGTACCAGCAGCTGCACAGTGAAATCCTGGACAACATTCTCACTCAGCTGAGGAACAGGTTCAAGGATCATGAAAAACTGATATTCCTTGCCCTTCTGGACCCCAAGAAGTTTGCCTCATACAGAGAAAACTTCCCCAGCTCTGAGTTTCAGAGCCTCGCTGAAAACTACGGGCTGCACTTTGAACTCCCCAGGCTCAAGACTGAACTGACAGTTATGTACAACATGGCAAACTTTGAGGCAAGGAGCCCATCAGACCTCCTGCATTTTCTGACACTTAAAGAGCTGACAGAGAGCATGCCGCAGCTGTATCACCTCACCTGCCTGGTGCTGACCATCCCTGTGTCCACCTCCTCCGTGGAGCGGTCTTTCTCGACTCTGAAGCGCATCAAGACGCACGCCAGAAACAGTACTGGGCAGGATCGCCTGGAGCTTTGGCGCTGATGTCCATAGAGAAAGGACTTCTTTTGGAGCTCAAGTCAAAGGACAAGCTTTACGACGCTGCCATTGGCCACTTCACAAAGAAAGACCGACGAATGGACTTCGTTTTCATGTAAGGTAAACCTTTGTTGTAAGCCTCCTTGATCTTTATTTCAAGGGATTAATTCAGGTGGACATTGAGTAAGTTGTATTTATTGCGGAGGTTGTCTGTGAAATGTCCAGTGCAAATTTGCAGCCTTTTTAATTCAGTATGTAAACGTATCAAGCTTATCAGAAGTATGTGGTTGGATTTTTGTTTTTATAGGGTTTTTATTCCCCTCATGCCCTTTTCCATGCGAAAGGAAAAGATGACTGGAACCTACAAATTAAAATTGTGACTTTATTTGACACCGGTATTCATTGCGCCATGCGTAATTGCGCATGGAGAGGTAGTTGCACTTCAATGCAAAGAAATAATATTTGCATTGCCAGCTTTGTGTTACTTTTGGCATATTGGGTATTTATTTAATGAGGATGCTCATTAATTTATTTGTCGATGTGTGTCTGGTTTGTTGTGCGCTCATAGCGCTGTTCATGGTGACAAAATGAGCGTCGGTGTTGATGTCAGCAGCGTCACGGGGTGACCTCGTTTTATTTTCAGATTCTGGTTATGTTTGCGCTGAGTGTGTTTATTTAATTTCAACTAAATCTCCGGTTTCTTGTTTCTTGTTACTGAGAATATTATTGATGTTATGATCTATGTGTTTATTTCCTTGCCATCGTTAATTAACGGATTGCAGATGATTTAATTTTTTCGACAATGATGGCTGAGGTGAAGGCCCAGCTGTAATGCTCACGGTTCACCACTGCTTTACTAAGCTCTATTGATAAATGAATGTATGTGAAAATAAGCAGAAATAATGGCAATATAAAGAGAACCCATCACATGGTTAAATATCACCAATTTAAGATTTTGATACCATACTAGCAACATACAGAATTTTAAGGATGGTATCAAAATCTTGTTTGTGAAATTTTATGAGGACTAAAATCAAGGATTTTAGATTTCACCATGTGATTTGTTTTTCCTAGATCTCATCACATATATCAAAGATTGATAAGAGACCACTACAGAAAGTAGTTATGTCTGAAATGTCACATTGCTTTACATGGCTTTGGTAAATAAGCATTGAGGATTTAACAAATCACAGAATTATGTGGTCTTATTTCTGCTGTTGTGGACTGAAACAATTTCACAAGTCTGACACTTATGGAAGACATTTTTAAAATGAATACTTTGACAGGATTACACATCAATTTTACAAATGCCTTAATGCTCATGACTCAGTGAATCCTGCCAGCTTAAAAATGTGCTCAATGGGAGTGCGCCATCTTGTTTTCTACCTAGTGGATCTCCACCCATTACAATGACAGATGACATACCCAGACATGAATTATATGAAAGGGAAATGTTGATTTTGTTAGACAACTGAAACATTAAACATTGTACCTTGAACTAATGTGCAATAACACTTCAACCCAGAGTTAACTTTTCTGTTATTTTTGTTTACTTGGGATGTCATTATTACCTAACTAATTCTTCACATAGCATATATGTTTTTCCTGATTGATGACAAAATGTAATCCTGCATTTAGTCCCTTTAGGTAATACAATACGTGGAGTGTTGAGAAAAGCACCAATTCATGTACATACCACATATTCCTGCACCAGGTTTTCAGGCTCTTCCCCCATGTAAATACAAAGCCCCTTCAGGAGACACTCCAGGCCACACTGAAATGAAACAATCTTGATTAGCATGTTAATCCAACTTTCATTTAAGTCAACCACTGCTGGAAACCCCTCTAAGGTTTGTATGATTAAGACCCTGTATCACTCACATCAGTCATTTTCTCAATGATGGCTTGGAGACTCTTCTTTATTTGTCCCCCTCTCTTCTGGAACAGCTTAATCAGTTTGTCTGAGTGAAGGTCTATCTTAGACAGGAACTTTGATTGAAGTGGGACAGTCGTTATTCTTTTGAACTCTGCATTAAGCTGTAATTAGAAAATTTACAGGAAGTATTTGAAAGCTATACTTCATCATCATCATCATGATGAATCAAGACAACAGATACAAATGCACAAAACAATTGGCATAATAGCTGTACACAAGATTAATTTTTATCAACGATAATAAATAATCACACTTACCTCTGTGACTTCAAACAGTGCAGGCCACCTTGCCATAAAGTCCGCCACCATTGGTGTGTCGCGTACAACTTCCAGTCTTCGAAGAGCAAATGTCTTTTCCATCTGGACTCTCACAGTTTCTCTGTTGTTCTTCTTCTTACTGTCAAGCAGTAGAGCTTTTCGTGTGGACTCCAGGCTCTCCTCAGATTCAGTTGCTGGACATGCTGGACAATAATTGACTTCACCCCTTCTGGCTTTCTTCACACCAAAGGCTGGACTCTGCCTTCCTTTGGGTTTGTGTTTCAGGGTATTTACAGTCACTTCTGGGCAGCCAATCTTTTTCAATTGTGTACGGTAATTGGATACTTTATTTCTTATACTGGTCTTCCATCCACCGTACCCAGTGTCTGACCCTCTCTCAGCCAAGCACGAGAAAGTGCTAGCTGACTTGCTTGTTCACCGGTGATGTATACTTTATATTTAATTATTTCCTGCAGAATGCCTTCCAGTATATCAGATTTTAATTTGAGATCAGGAGTGAAAAGTGTGCCACCTTGAAGGTATACTTCAGCTGCTTTTGAGAGTTTAAGCTCTGCATAATAAGAAAATGTAGGAATTGGAAAAACCGCAGGCCAAGAGGACCGTGAGCTTATGGACTCGCTTGAAGACAATATGTCTGTATCCACAGCAGAGAGGGATGTCTCGCTTCCAGAAGGACTTTGGATGGTTACAGGACTGGCTGCATGAGGCAGCATCTGGCTGCATGTGGCTGCATGAGGTCGCATCTGGCTGCATGAAGGGCCAGGGTGAATTGATTACCTTAAGAGTGCCTTTATCCTCAATCTCTAAAATAGAGGTGAGGTTAAGGAATTCGCCCCCAAATACTGAATCTTTAAACTGAAGGCTGAAATGTCCCTGAAGACTACACTGTCTCTTCACTTCTGTTTTTAGATCTTTGATGCATGCAGGAAGTCCTGTTATGGTTAGTCTCTGAGAACTGCCATTTGGCAAGACAATCTTCAGTATAAAGGTTGTCTCCATCTTCAAAGGTGTTTAGTCTGTGTACACACACAAAATGATATTCAGCTGTTAAGACATATATATATATAAACTCTTCAAACTCATTAAGACATACATGAGATTAGGACAAGTAAGGGATAATGGACAACACACAATTAGACTTTCCAAAGATAATGCACATTTGTTGTAATGTGGCAACGATGCACAGCAGAGCACTACCTCATAGTGTGTTACCTTTGGATAGTCTAATGGCGTGAAGTCCATAGTACCGCTTATTCTACTGTTGCTACATTTTTTAATTTATGACTGAAGCGTATTTTACAGAACGAGGCTATGTCTTTTGTTTTGTAAAGTTACAGAACAAACTGTTACTAGTTCTGCATTACTGGATCCCATGTTTGCTATGATGGAATAGTAATGTGAATTCATACAATACAGTCAAAAAAATTACTACTTTATAGCAGTGCAAACAAACAATGCTTATTTGAACAATCTTTTTTTTTTTTTCTCAAAGATATTTTTATTGAATTTTCACACAAATACAAAATTGTAAAATGTTGACAGGAGCTTATAAAGTGTACAATTGACCCATAGGACAAGAGAAATCATCATAAACATCCATAAAAGCGAGAGAGAATAACAGTACAAGACAAAAGCACACAGTGAGATAACTTATCTAGCCCTAACCCCACCCCCAAACATATCCTTACCTAGCCAGACACATTCACAAACAAATAAACAGAAAAAGTAAACAAATTGTGCTTAATTCCTGGAGTAATACAGCTAACAGCTGGAAGTCGGGTTCTAGTCTGTTAAAATATAATAAAGTAAAACAAGATGGAGAAGTAAATATACACAAATCCTGAACCCACAGATGGACCAAAAGCAAGCATCAGGCACAGTTTTACACTTGGTATTGTTGATAAAATAAATAAATAAAAAAACAACAGAAAAGCAGAATGTGAGGTATCCAACCCCTAGCAAGTTTTAAAATTATGAAAGTATTCCAGAAAAGGTCCCCACACTTTTTGAATTTTTTCTTTGGAGTTACGGATTGAAAAATGTATTTTTTCAAGGTTTAAACACGACATAACATCGCTCAGCCACTGAGCGTGGGTGGGCGGGACAGCATCTTTCCACCTCAACAATATTGCACGCCTATGGTTCCGAAAAGACCGACCAGAGGGTTGGGCTCTATCTTAAAACTGACAATTAGAGATAAGGTTTGGAAAACTTCCCTCCAGTATTTCTCCAGACTAGGACATGTCCAAAACATGTGGATAAGGGAAGCCTCCTCTCGCTTACATTTGTCACAACAGGGATCCACATCTGGGCAAAAACGAGACAATTTGGCTTTGGACATATGGGTCCTGTGTACAACTTTGAACTGTAGCAAGCAGTGACGAGCACAAAGAGAAGTTGAGTTAATCAGTTTGAAATTTGTGTCCCATAGTTCTTCTGACAGAGATAGGTTCAAATCCTGTTCCCATGCATTTTTAATTTTGTCGAGTGGTGCCCGCCTTATGCCCAGCAGTTTGTTGTAAATAATAGAGATCAAACCCCTGCGTGATGGCTGCAAATTGAGAAGTGCATCAGCAATGTTCACATCAGGAGTCTGAGGGAAAGTTTGTATCTGACAGCGAAGAAAGTGTCTTATTTGCAGATACCTGAAAAAGTGAGACTTTGGAAGTTTAAACTTTTCACTAAGTTGCTCAAATGATACAAAGCTATTATCTTTGAAAAGATCCCTGAAACGCTCAATACGCAGTCCCCGCCATTCCTGAAATGTTGGGTCTGATAGGGAAGGTTGAAAAAAATGATTGGCAGAAATGGGACTCGAAAGGCAAAAACCAGAGTAGCCAAAATGTCTCCTGAACTGAGCCCACACCCTCAACGTATGCCAAACGACCGGATTGTCTATGGGTTGACTTGGTGGGAGAGGAAGTTTAGACCCAAGAAGTGCTGAAACTGAAAAGCCTTTGGCAGAGCCCAACTCCATTGCCACCCATGAGGGGCATTCAGATCGACCGTGAAAGCATGACCAAAACATAAGACAGCGAATGTTGGCTGCCCAATAATAAAAACGAAAATTAGGCAACGCCATACCCCCCTCTCCCTTAGGCTTTTGGAGATGGACCTTATTTAGCCGAGGGCGCTTTCCTTTCCATATATAGGATGATATAGCGGAATCTAATGTATCGAAAAATGATTTTGGAATGAAGGTCGGAACTGATTGGAAAGCATACAAAAATTTAGGGAGAATATTCATTTTGATGGAATTAATTCGGCCGACCAAGGACATAGAAAGGGGTGACCACTGCGCCAGGCACCGCCTAGTGTGATTAAGCAGGGTAAGAAAGTTTTCTTTGAAAAGACACTTGTGTTTCTTCGTAACTGTAATACCCAAATAAGTGAATTTGTCTTCTACAATCCTAAAAGGGTAGATGGAGTAGTCTGATGCAGGCATCCCCTCACTGACAGGAAACAGTACAGACTTGCTCAGATTTATTTTGTATCCCGAAAACTGGCTAAAATTGTTCAGTAGAGATAACATGGCAGGTAAAGAGATATCGGGACGCGAAATAAAACCCAACAAGTCGTCTGCATATAGAGCCACTTTATGTTCTACTCCATTCCTCCATATACCAGAAATATTCTCACAACTCCGGATTGCTATCGCCAACGGTTCTATGGCCAGGTCAAATAACAGAGGGCTTAGAGGACACCCCTGTCGGGTCCTCGATGGAGGTTAAAGGGTTGTGACAGCTGGGAGTTCGTAAGGACCGGAAATTCAAACCGAAGCCTAATTTCTTTAAGGTCTCAAATAGGTATGCCCACTCTATCCGGTCAAACGCTTTCTCCGCGTCTAAAGAAAGGACACATTCAGGAGTTTCACCGGAGGGGAGATATAAAATGTCAAATAACTGACGTATGTTGAAATAGGAGTAGCGATGTTTGACAAAACCAGTTTGGTCTTCAGAAATAACGGACGGTAAAACGTTCTCCAACCTTCGGGCCAAAACTTTAGCCAGAATTTTAACATCAACGTTTAATAAAGAAATTGGCCTATATGAAGAACACTCAGTCGGGTCCTTGTCTTTCTTTGCAATAAGGGTGATACATGCTTCACAAAATGATGCCGGGAGCTTACCCTGCTTGAAGGAGTCAGATAACACCGTGCTTAATTGTAACGAAAGTAATGAGAAAAAAGTTTTATAGAATTCTGTGGGAAACCAGTCCGGTCCCGGGGATTTCCCTGACTGAAGCGAGGAAATGGCTGCGTCTACCATTCTCCATTTTGATACTCGTAATATGACCCTTTGTTTTGAGTCCTCTCAGCTGATTAGCTAACAACTTAGAAGATTTTTCACCGTGGATGTAAAACAAGCTCTTACTCCTTGAGAGTTGGCGTTCAACGAGATAGGTTGAAGCTAAATCAAATTTGGTTTGAAGCTCCACACGCATTTTATATAAATCAGGGTCCTTGACTTGGGCATATTGGTCATCTATTTCCTTAATCTGATCAGCTAATTTTAATCGTTCACGTGGGCCTTTTTCTTCATATTTGCAGTGTAGGAGATAATTTGCCCTCTAACGTATGCTTTAAAAGCATCCCAAGCTACTAGGCTGGACGTATTGGCAGAGCTATTAGTCTGAAAGAATAAGGATATATGGTCGTTCATGGAGTTTACAACGTCATCATCTGACAGGAGAGTTGAATTAAAGCACCAGTGTTTTTTAACTTGAGGAAGGTCAGGCAATGCCAAAGCTGGCACAACTGGAGCATGATCTGATATCACTATGCCCTGATAAGCACAGGAGCGCGCCAATGGTATCAGTTCGTTACCAATGAAAAAGTAGTAAATCCTAGTGAAGGTATAGTGAACGTACGAGAAGAACGAATACTCTCTCTTATCTGGATGGAGGGAACGCCATACATCAGAGACACCAAAATCTGATAAAAAGGACTGAATGAGTGAAGCAGACCCACTAATTGAGACAGGGTTGAGTGAAGACCGGTCGAGCACTGGATCCAACCAACAATTGAAATCCCCACCAAGTATTAGAGAGTATGAGCTCAAATCCGGGAGAGAAGAAAAAAAGCGTTCCAGGAAACCCACATCATCTACGTTTGGAGCATAGACATTAGCAAGCACCATCATTGTATTGTATAATTTCCCTGTGACAATGACAAAACGACCATTAGTATCTGATATAACATTGTGATGCACAAAGGGAATGTTTTGATCGACAAGGATTGAAACCCCCCTGGCCTTTGCCTGGAAAGAGGAATGGAAGTGCTGCCCCGTCCACCGCGACATCAGGCGAGTGTTATCAGAACCGCGAATGTGTGTCTCTTGTAAAAAAACAAATGCGGGTTTGAATTGCTTTATATGTGAAAATATTCTCCTCCTTTTAACAGGATGATTCAAACCCTTGACATTCCAACTAACAAAGTTCAATGATCTACTCAATGTCTACAACTGAACATGCAGAATTATTAGTGTAGAAGAAAACAAAACTCCAGGAAAATAAAGGACATAACAAACCAGGAATGATCAGTACATGGCTTGTGTAGGTTAATGAATCAGTACTGGCATAGGAAAAACCACCCCCCACCCCCCCACCACAAAACAAGACAGCTGCCAGAGAACGTAGCAGCAAGCTATTCAAAACACTCATTATTTACCCCTCAAAAATATTCCTGTCACTTACCCCCCCCTATCTTCAGCTCCTTATTGTAAAGGGTTAAAATGCACTTAACACTCCTAGGACCATATATGAACTATTCCACAAACACATATTAGTGATCAAAAAAGAAAACTTTCAAAATCTCTTATGAACCGTTAACATTATAAAGTTATATAGCAGAACAAGAAATAAATATGCTGCTTCAAGAGATTAACATAGACTGGCAGTATTCCCCCAGCCGCATGTAGCAGTTCACTTATACTCACATGATAATCGTATATGATAGCGTCCAAAGTGAATATAGCATGTTAGCAAATACAGCCAGGCATAGTCATCCAGCAGTCATTTACGGTGGAAGAGATGAAGGCAGGTCATGACCTCTCTGTACTCGGCTCGCTGGGTTTGAACTTCGCGAACTCTGCGGCGGGCCTCGCGGATCAGAAGACCTTGACCTGGTAGCGGTGGAGACGGAGAATGACGGGGCGCGGTCTCTGACCGGGGGCCGGTTTTGCTGCTAGCGAGCGATGAGCCCTGTCAATCTCCGGAGAAGTAGGGAGCGTTTCCTTACCAAAAACCTCACACAGCAACTCGGAGAAAAAAGCTGTAGGTCGCCCACCTTCAATAGACTCCGCCAGGCCAAGAATGCAAATGTTTTGCCTTCTGCTACGGCCCTCCAAATCGATAACTTTAGTCGTTAGCTTGGCATTACTTTCCTGCAGGCTAGAGCAGACGTTTTCTAGCTCACCGACACGCTGACTCATGTCCTCCGCGGCGAGCTCGAGAGACGAAAGGCGCTGGCCATGCTTGTCAACTGTGGAGCGAACCTCGTCAAATTTGCTTTCCAGCTGGTTGAAAGACGTTCTAAAGTCGTCGGCTAGCGACCGCCTGTGCTGTTCAAGTAGCTCAGAGATAGCCTCCATGGTCAAGCTCGAGGCTTGGTCGTCCTTTTTCCCCGACTTGCCGCGGTGCGAAGTCATTACGAAGCAGAAGTGTGTTAAATGAAAGTTAATAGCTCAGTATAAGTTGTACATTTTACTAATTAAAGGAGTGCATAAGTTGAAAAAAAGCATTAGAGGCAGGAGCGCTCGCGCGTTGCGTCTACTCCATGTGGCAGCCGACCGGAAGTCCTATTTGAACATTCTAAAGAGCCTTCATGGGGAAACTCGAATCAAACAGTAGAATAACCATTATTAATAATAAACACTACATTTCACACCTTTTATTATAATATGCCTTTTCAGAGTCACCATGCGAGCTGATACAATCCTGTAGTCAACTAGTGGATAACTGTCAAGGAGCTCACCAAGCGCAACAAGACTAAATGTTCTTGTGGGTGTTGGGGTGAGATAGAATGCTCTATAATGCTCAGTATACCAACCACAGAGCTCTTTGACAATGTAAAATACACGTTCGTGTATAATGACTATTTGATCAATTTCACTGAACTCCGGCAATCCACCTACTTCTCTGTGGGCCAGTATCATTCCCTTCCTATACGTTATGCCCTTGGTTGTCACACATTGCGAAAGATGGACTTCAGTTATGTCAGGAAATGTATGTCTAATGATTTCGATTGTGTGCCTAATAACCTGCTTAAAAAAGCTATGCTTCGCCTCGAAGCGCATTGTCCACTGTCCGACAACTGGATCAAACAGCCTGATCATCTGGGGGTATTGCTCCAAAAAGTGGTGTTTCGGCCGCAGCCGGACATTGGGGAGCAACTCCTGATATCTCTGTCTGTGCACTATGATTTTACTTTCTAAATAAGCCAGGGAGTCATCAGTATGTACAGGGGCCACAACAAGCTCTGTGATATCCTTAAGGTCCATGAGAATAAGCCAGGCAGGCTCCTCCTCAGGCACAAGTGGTGCAATCGAAAAAAGCAAGAATCGGAGCAAGCTCCAGTTCTCGTGCGCATTCCCTCCCACAGTTTTTGTTTTGGAGAAAGTTTGAGGAACTACATGAGGTTTGTTCTTTCGGTCAGCTCATTTATAGGGAAACTTTAAAATTGCATCGTTTAAGTCCGTTAAAGTAAAAAACTTTTTAGATATAAGAACTGCTAAGCAATGAGCAAGTTCAACAGGGACTATACCCTCCAAAATATCATGGGCTAGGTCAGGTGGATAGCCAAAGATGACATGAAAATGAGACAGATTCTCAGTAAAGACGCATGATCGCTTCATACCACAAGCTGCATCTGTATCTTCAACTTGTTTGACATGGGCCTGATGAAGCTCCTTAGTCCTCAACGTGAAAGCACCAGATGCAACAGGAATGCAACTGAATGTCACTGCTCTTTCCTGTGCAAAACCTGCAATAGTATTCCCCTGAAAAACTCTCCATAAATCCAGCAATGCTGTGCGCTCCCAAGTTGTCAGCTACGACACTAAATATGGTGCCTTTAACGGACTCACTTAGCAGTGGGACATAAACACCCAACTCCTCCAGAGTTTTCAGGTCTTGGAGAAGAGGTTGTAAGATCTTGTCTTAACCATAGATTTTAACATGATCAGTTTTACACAAAACTGCTAAGTAAATGGATGATAATGATGAATGAGACCCTGGAGGCAAATTACCCAATATCCAATAAACAGCACAAAGTTGTGCCAAGGGGGTTACAGACCTCAAAATCATCTATATAGCATTGCAGGATTATCCTTGGCTCCCCCCCCCCCCCAAAAAAAAAGGATTGTCCTTGTAGAGGGAACCATCTTTTGAGCACTTGTAGTAACCTCCAGACTGTGGGTCATCTTGACTTTGATGGCCCTCAACTATCTGATCAACGACCTCTTGTCTACTCAACAGCTGCTGTAAGGACTTAAGTATGGGAACATATTGGAAACTATGTTTCCTTTTAGCATCCAGGACATATTCAACAGGTTGTACAACACTAAAATTCTCCTTGTAATAAACCTTCCGCAGATATGCAGTGCTTAAAGGGCCACCCATCTGTATGGACCTTTGCACAGGACTACCAGAACAAATTGCATCAACTGTTTCTCTAACTACAAGATCATCAACAGGAAGATTTCTCTGATGAAAGATGTCCCTAACAATTTCACAAGAAAGTGGGACAGGAGCAGAAGAAATCAAATGATGGAGTTCCCCTAAAAAACATCAATGGCTGTGCTTGGCACGTGAACCAAATGCTCCAACTTCAGCAGAGCAGCAGCAAATCTTTGCTCTATGGTTGTCGGCAAGTCTTTACTGTCAGACAAACTACTTGAAGGAGTGGCCGCATTCAACTGGTCTACATTCTCCTGGCTATCTGCCTCCAATTCACCAAAAGACACTGATTCCTTCGTTATTACTACTCCAGGTTTGAAATCAACCAATGAGTGATGGCAGTGTTTTCTGTTCTTGTGTGATTTAAACGTGCAATAAATGCTTGTTTTAAAGTCACAGTCCAGAAACATACACCTGACTGTCTCATTTCTTTTGAGGTGAGTATTTACATGAGCAAAATAACCCGTCTCTGATGCCAAATCATTACAAGCACAGAGGTGGCAACTGACAGCATGCTCCCTGCTAGTGACCCCTGTGGAGTGAATTTTACTTTGGTGGACAATAAGGGCATTCCATGTTCTAAATGTGCAAGGACAGTGTAGGTATGTACAGGGAAAGCGTGCACCAAAATGAGGATGCTTAAGCTTGTAGTGATTTAGGAGCGTGGACCTATTTGATACTGTTTCTTTACAGCCTTTACAGCTCCACATTTCCACCACCTAACCCTGCAAATAAAAAAAAAAACAATAGGCACATCATTAAAACTTCAATTTTAAACTCAAAAACAAACATCTGTTTCCACTTGCATTTTTTTAACACCAACATAATCTTTAAATCCTTATTTTTATTTGATTTAGAGACAATACAACTGAAGACAGTACTTACACTTTAATGTGTGTCTGCAAAAAATGTTACCTATGGGAGAAAAACATAAAAAACCCATAAAAAGTGCATTTGTCAAATGAAAATGATGTCACTGTTTTGACTAAGAAAAACCTGCTCACAACACAATATTACTAAATGGAAGATTTTATAACAGAGGTAACAAAACTGAACTTGAGCGTGAATAAGAAAACCCTTAATTAAATTATTAAAACATTCAATAATTAATATGCATTTAAAGATGTATAGTATTACATTACTGTGTTTTGCCCTGGGACGACAATACAAGACTTCTATAGATGTGCATTTGAGACAGGTCAGTTTGATTTGTATTCCAGATCACCTGTCATGAGCCAGTGTACATACTAAAGATCCATTTCTCAACATATTTGTATTCCAAATCATACAGGATTATAGGCTATAAGACAAAACATAATAAATCCCTGGGTGGATACGGGCGCCTCCTTGTGGCTAAACATCGACACTGAAGTCATCATAACTTAATCATAGGTACTTCAAATGATTATTAATACTATTATATTGGAAATTGAAGCTGTGTCAGTCTTGACTGTAGTGATGGTGACCTCTGCTGGTGACATTAGATGCTCTTTATTTAGGCAGAGTAAAAGTTTTCTACAATACGCATTCACACACTCAGCTAAAATAATAATTATAGAATAATTATTTTAGCTTAGTGTGTGAATATATATATATTTATACGTCCTTCTCCCAAACAACCAGCGGTTGTAGTTTCACTTAACAAAAATAAATGTACTACATAACGGTGTATAGACAACGGTATATCCATCCATCCATTATCTAACGCTTTATCCTCCACCGGGGGTCGCGGGGGGTGCTGTGCCTAGCTCAGCTGACATAGGGCGAGAGGCGGGGTACACCCTGGACAGTTCGCCAGTCCATCGCAGGGCCACATACAAACAACAGTATAATATGCATGAAAATATATTGCCACGCTACTTTTATTTTGAAGTTTCTTACACTTCACTTCAGGTCTGTCCGCCGTTCTATTGAGAATTAAGAAACAAAAGACGAAAAAAGAAATTTGCAAAAAACACATTTGGGCCGTTATTTTTGTTTTGTTTTTTTCGTTTTTCCGTATTTTGGTTTAATACAAATAAAGGAAAAGGGGCACGGTTTCCGTTATTTTCATTTTTTGGTTTAATATACGAAAAAATTAAAAAGGTGCGCTGTTTCTATCTATCTATCTATCTATCTATCTATCTATCTATCTATCTATCTATCTATCTATCTATCTATCTATCTAATGACATATCTATTATTATGTCACTGCCTATGCGTGGCTATATGTTGTGTGTTTCTTTTTTCATGTGTGCCACTTTAAAATAAATGCGTGTTACTACACTGGTAGCCAAAGTCTGGGTCCATCATCATTTGTGTCCAGCCATGGCAAAACCGGTCACAAGTCTACTGAGGGACATTGAGAAAGTGTGATTTCTAAGCTTTCCATCTGATCATATTTGAAGTAGATATGGCCATTTGAATGTAGGCACTCCTCAAACTGCTTTAGGAAGAATTTTAGCCTCAAAGATTTACACCTTCTGAGAGCCAACAGACAGAATCATCACATTTACATAGCACAACCCCCTCCTGGTCTAAACTGTCAGTGAAACCACACCTCTCTGAGCACAGATACTATTGTTGTAAGCTACACTGCTACACAGAACAATACAGATACAATACATGAAAAACTGGACATAATATCCTGATTTGAAATGAAATAACTAGGGCTGTCAAAATTAACGCATTAACGCAGGATGTTTAATTTGCTATTATTTTTAACGCATTAACGCACTTCCTTACTTTTATTGCACTACGGGTAGACGTGCAGTTTATGAACAGGCAAGGCAGGCAACTGCTTGGAGCCCCGAGCCGATAGGGGGGCCCCCGACACTCAGAGCCTAAATGTGACCCACCACGGACTAAGCGGGAACAAGTCCGCCGAGCGCAAAACGAGAAAAAACAGGAAAAAGGTGTTTTTTTTTCAAAATTAGGGATTTCCATTTTTTTTCAAAATTACACAAGTTGAAGTTTTGAAGAAGCCACTACATGCTTCAGTATTGTGGGTCTTAAAACCATAAACTTTGTTTTTGAATTAAGGTTGTTTTATCGCTGTGAATCACTCCTAGTTTGGGTGTGGTGATCTCACATTCCAGAGCTTTTGTTGTTTATTCAGCCAATCAGCTGACGATCACGGAGAATACACATGGCTAATTAATATGCACGTACAGAGAGCGAGAGAGAGAGGGGAGGGGGAGAGAGAGGGTGTCTGAAAAGTTCCAGCAGTTACATGTGTGTGCAGTGCAGTGCGAAATTAAAGCGTGATTGTCATCAAAGCTTTGTTTGACAAAGGAAGGCAAGGAGAACAGGACAATAATTGTCTGTGGCTGAATTTCTTCACAAGGACAGAGAAAGCACAGAGACTGCTGGTGTGTGGACTGTTAGCATTTTAAGCTAGCGTTTTTATGCTAACGTATTAGCAGACTTCATCGTCACAAAAACAACAGATGATTAGAGAGAAGAGCAGGACAGACACAGTAGTTGTCTGAGATGATGACATGATGCCAACACCGCTCTATATTCTTATGGGTGAGTTTTCATATACGTAATGTTAGTGTTCAGTCACATACAGGGACGTTTTTTCTTGTTATTTTTATTTCACTAGCTCTAGCATGTGCTGATATGCTTGAATCATGTGAATGACAGCTTTATGTATGAAGTATTGACTGTGATGCTAATGTTTTAGCAACGAGTTATGAGTTAGGACATTATCAGCTCATTCAGTAACAGACTGAACCATCCACACTACACCACAGAGCCACTTCAATGTATTTCATTAGTGTTTGATTTGATATTAGAAATATGTGTCTATCTTTGATCCTTCTCTCTCAAGTATATATAGTATATTTTGTTTTCATGAAACAACAAAAACAGATGATGGAAATACAGTGGTATGCAAAAGTATGGGCACCCCTTTAAATGTTCATTTTCCTTTATAAATCATTGGTATAGTGATTGTCCAAACTTAATCAGCCACTCGGCTGGATGAGAGCTAGATCCTGTTTTTGACTCGCTAGTCCAAATAACTTGACGTTCACACCGGCAGTTCTCTTTGGGTAACGTTCCCATTTATTAGATTTATTATTATATGAGATGAAGAATAATTCTATTGTGGCGTCATCTTCCCACCACCCTAGTAATCAATCAATCCCATGCACCTGTGTCTTAAACAAATTCACCCTGATGAACACTACAGCCGTGAGCTCTTTAATCTACATCGCCCCCTACTGTGGAGCGTGGACCATCACCATTACTTCAGAAAAACAGACATAAATCACTACTGGCACCCACACACCGGCCCCTAATTGGGAAAAATGTGACCAATTACACACCAAAAAAAAAGGAAAGAAAAATGGAGGGGCATGAAAATCTTCATGTCTTCCTTTCTTCGTTTTTCTGGGTTGAATGCTAACCAGAATTGGCAGGTGACCCCTGGTTCGTATCCCGCACCAAGCGGTCTTTCCTGCATGTCATTTCCCATCTCTCTGCCTCCTGTTTCCTGTCTCACTCCACTATACTATCATTAAAGGCAAAAAGGCCCATAAAAACGAAATAGGGTGCTCCACCTTCCCCGTTTTAGTCTTCAGCTGCACAGAACGTATGAATCCCTTCTTGTCTGGGTAAGTCTTTATCACTCTTCCCATGAACCACGATCCACGAGGAGCAGTTTGATCCATGACAATGACGATGTCTCCTGTGGGAAATAAATTGTGTTCCTGTTCTCGTGGATGGTTTTAGTGTAAGGCTTTCTCCATGTTGTTAAAGATAACAATTAACCAAAAGTCAAGCTGTGAACAAATGATGGGATCGTAAAGCAGGGGTCGGCATGAGGGGCACAGGATGACATGTGTGGGTCATAAAGAAAGTGGGTTGTCTTGTTGTAACTTGCTTTGATGTGACTGTATATATGTTTGAGCTCTCTGAAGCAACTTGAGAGAACATTTAGACCAGCTTTGGTGACAGATTCTCTCCTTCATGCATGAAGTAAAGACACGATTTAACCAACACCGATGACTCCAATGAAATTTCTTTCACATTTTGGCGACGAGGATGGGATGGACGTTCCACTGCTCAGGTTCTGAGTTCTGACTGAAGGTTATTACCGGTAAGGAAAATTTCCACTCCACCAAGGAGGAGGAATTCCGCCTGAAGTCAGAAACAGGTACTGACCAGTGGACGCTCCATCTATTTAAAAGTGAGTACGGTGTTTTTTAAAATCTTGGATAAAACCTATAGGTGGACAGTTGTAATTCCTTTGTGGTAGCTGTCCCGATATTCTATAATTCCTTTGTGGTTTGAATGTCGATATATTCTATAATTCCTTTGTGGTTTGAATATTTGGTCCGGTGTAATTCCTTTGTGGTAATCGGGACCGTCTCATGTAATTCCTGTGTGGTGTTGGAGACTAGTGCACATGAGTGAAACCTAGGTAGACAGTGGTAATTCCTGTGTGGTTGCTTCAAGATATTCTATAATTGCTTTGTAGTTTTGAAGCTCTGAAGAAAAAATAAATAAATTTAGTAGAAAACAAAAGGGTATATAAATGGATCAATCCTAAATTAACTGAAGGCAATGACTGTCTCGTGAGGGCCGAATCATCGGAGAATTAGTTTTGGGGGGTTGCAAAATACCACCTCGTTTGGCTTCAAGACCGAGCAGGTATATTGTTTTTGGAAGTCGACTTTAAAAAAAAAAATTTTTTTTAATTGAGATTGGAAACCATTTCAAATTTGGCCTAAGTGTTGTTTTGTGTTGTTTTGTGTTGTTCTGTTTTGTTCCATGATGTTTTCATGTCTGTGGCTGGCTTGTGTTGTTTTGTGTATGTTGATCTGAGCTCAGTCTGCAGAGCTTGTGTGAGGAGGAAAAGTTGTGTTTTTTGCATGGGGTCATTGCAAGCTGTGGAGCCAGAAATACTGTAAACTGTTTGGGGAAAAAGAGAGAGGAAATGCCTCTATAACAAAAAGATAGACCATGTCAAGAGCATGGTTTATTCAATGTTTGATCTGCTGCAGGCAGATGTTATGTTGTGATAAAAAAAAAAAAAAAAAAAAAGGGCAGAGAGCATAAGTGTGAAGTTGTGTGAAGTAACAGGAGAAAAGGAGATGTAAGTTTGTTTTGGATTGAGGATGGTAATCAAGTGCTTTGAAGGTTTTTTGTATGTTGAAAAGACTGGTATTAAATGATAGAAGTTGATGGTGTTGGAGTAAAATGGTGAATGAACTGTTTCTAAGAGCTGATTTCTTGTGCTGAACAAGAAGAGCTGCTTCTGTGAGGAGAGTCTACAGGCTGGACTCAGTGAAAGAGAGGCAGAAAGAAGGGGGGTTTCAGAATAAGAAAAGTAAGGTAATGAAAGATTGAGGAAAGTAGTAAAAAGGGAAATGTGTTGAAATTGAGGTTTGTTTAAAATGTTTGAAATATATATACATATATATTTAAAAAATAAACAATAGAAACAACAGTAACAATAAATTAATTAATTAAATAAATAAATGATAGGAACTCTGTATTTTGTTATAAGAACTATATATTTCTTGTCACCATGAAGATGATGATGTGTGGCTGGGGCTGAGTTAGCTCAGCTTAATTTGTTCCTGTATTTTATACGATGCATGAGATGGTTAATGAAAAGATGATTGTTTATGACGAAGTGTCCCTGATCAAGACACTGAGTCATTAACAGCTCCTGATGAGAGTGTGATATGTAGAGCATGAATGTGAATGGGTGAATGGGAGACTTGAAGCTGTTCAAGAGTGCTTTGAGAGGCCCAGTTGATAAATGATAATATTAATTTTTAAGATGAATGTGACATGATTTTGTGTAAAAACAAATGGTTTTGTCTCATTATAGGAAAGGAAGTGTGCTGAAGGATGTTGTTGTGATGTGAAAATGATTCAAGTGGTTATAAACTAACATATAAATCTGAAATATATTCCAGTCACTATAGGGTTAAAATAATTAATTAAAAATAAGGTAATCTAGAATAAGTGAAGTTAACTGTGTGAAGAAACATCTGAACACAAAATCTAGGTGACTGACGACCCTGATCCAATCACTGACTCCACTGACAGACCTGACTGACGAACAAGGAAAAACTCTGCAAAATAACTTTGAGTGTCTGTGTGAGTAATTTGAAGAGTGTCTTGAAGACTATGTGTTTGTGCTGAAAGTTATCCAAAGTGTGTTTAGGTTTAAATCTGCCTCCTCCATGTGCTGTCCCCAAGTCTGCACTGCACCCCCTCCTCCCTCAGAGACACAGCAGGACACCTACAGCTAAATGACAATCCAACTCTACAGGAGGTAGAAGCTGTGTGTTGTAGGGTTTTTCAAACTCAGATGGGCCAACATCTGACCGGCCAACTGGTCGACATCCCCAGCTGTTGGATCAGTGCGGTTCAACAACATGGTGACCAGCCTGGCTGAAGCTGTGCTTGATGTTTTCAACAGGAGGGTGAGTTAGCAGCTACTGTACATATGGACTCTGTTTTCACAGCTCACTCTGGCATTGTCGCAGACAATGAGGCATACGATGACCTGCTCGTTCGTGTCATGGTTACATGTGTCAGATGGGAAACTGGGACCATAGCAAATGTCTGGACACATGTTCTGCACGCTGAACGAAATGAGATAGATTTGGACTCTAAACAAACACAAACACTTCAGACTGCTCAACTGATACTTTGACACCTATTCCTCCACCGAGGAATGAAGAAAGACTGTTAACATTGAGGGAGAACAAAGACACAGAAGTGGTATGGGTGTGTCACTCATGCAGGACCAGGAGATCCCAGAAGGCATGGATAAACAATTCACAGAGAAATTTGTCAGAAAAAGACACAACTTTTTGAACAAACTGATTGGAAGAAATGTTTTGTTTTTATGTTGTTTTTTTTTATTTTGCTTTTCTTGTATTCTGTATTCTCAGACTTGGAAAAAAGTTAACTTATACCAATATGTTTGCAGTACATAATTAGTTGATAAAACCATGTGATTTCCCAAATAAATGATGTTGACACTGTGTGTCAAAAGAGAGGAATGTGGGAAATAAATTGTGTTCCTGTTCTCGTGGATGGTTTTAGTGTAAGGCTTTCTCCATGTTGTTAAAGATAACAATTAACCAAAAGTCAAGCTGTGAACAAATGATGGGATCGTAAAGCAGGGGTCGGCATGAGGTGCACAGGATGACGTGTGGGTCATAAAGAAAGTGGGTTGTCTTGTTGTAACTTGCTTTGATGTGACTGTATATATGTTTGAGCTTTCTGAAGCAACTTGAGAGAACATTTAGACCAGCTTTGGTGACAGATTCTCTCCTTCATGCATGAAGTAAAGACACGATTTAACCAACACCGATGACTCCAATGAAATTTCTTTCACACTCCCTCAACGAAACTTCATCGCAGCTTCGTCCACTTCTGCCGTACCTGCAACAGCTGCAAGTATTCTCTTATCCACCTCTTCCCGAACAAGTCAGAAAGGTATTGGACATGTCTCCACCGTCTTCTGATGTAAAGATCATTCTCTTGAAAAAGTCCAGGGGCGAGAACAGGTTTTCCTTTCAGCAAGAGTATGTGATGTGGGAGTGAGAGCTTCCAAATCGATAACGTCGTCAGATGCCTTGGTTATAGGACGGTCGTTAAGAATAGCTTCGACTTCGCATAAGATGGTACGAAGGCTTTCGTCGTCCAAAGATTGTTGCTGCAGAACAGAATACAGAACTTGTTTGACCGTTCTTATAAGGCGCTCCCAGACACCACCATGATGTGATGCTGCTGGGGTGTTAAAGTTCCAGTCAATGCCTCTTTTCAGGGGAACGCCATGAATCTTAAGGTGATTGATAGCTGCTAAAGCTTCTCTCAACTCTCGCTCTGCTCCAACAAAGTTTGTGCCATTATCTGCCCTCAAGCTACAGATTTGACCTCTGCGACAGATGAATCTCCTGATGGCGTTAATGCATGAATCTCTGTTCAAAGAGTAAGCCACCTCTAAATGCACCGCTCTACTGGCCATACAGGTAAAGATGACACCATATCTCTTGGCCATAGCACGTCCTCTCATGACCTCAATGGGCCCGAAATAGTCCACCCCCACGTTTGTAAAAGGAGGCAGATCTGGACTTATTCTTTCTTTGGGCAAATCAGCCATCTTCTGCTCACTTGGCTGTCCACGAAGCCGTCTACAGACCACACAGTCAGATATTATTTTCCTGCAGGCAGAGTTGGCATTTATAATCCAATACTTTTGTCGTAGGGTTGAAAGCATAGGGTTTCTCCCGACGTGTATGGATCGTAAAATAAGATTGGATACATGTTGGCCCTTGGAAAGTATCACAGGATGTTTGAGCTCCTCGGGCAGAGCTGCACGACTGAGCCTTCCACCCACTCTAAGTAAGTCATCCTTTAACACAGGATCCAATCTGTAGATGTCGCTGTAGATGCTCCATTTCTTAAAGGAGATCTCCTCCTTGAATGTCGTGTTCTGACTGAAGCAGAAAATGGTAGCTTCAGCTCTACAGATATCACTTACGGAGAGTGGTTGTTTGCTTATTCCTTTTCTAACCTCAGTCATCTTCTTCTCCACTTTCTCTGTTTCTAAAGGTGAGGTAGCAAGAGCTAAAGAAGCCACAATCGCCTTCCTCCTTCTACTGAGCACCAAAAGAATGGATTTGAGCCTGAGGAACCAAGCAACGGAAATCTTCAGTTTAGCCCACTCAGAAAAGTAATTCAGGAGCTTGGTGGTTGCGTCTTCACCATATGTGACAATGTTCACCAGGACGACCCTTTTGACCACTGGGTCCTCTGAAGAGACGGGCTGTGGCTCAAAAGGTTTCGGCCAGTCCGTTTCTGACCTCTGCAGGAAGTCGGGGCCCTCCAACCACCTTTTGCAAGAAAATAGGCTATCCACGTTCAGACCCCTGGAGGCTTCGTCGGCAGGTTTGTCCTTAGAACTGATATATCACCACTGACTGAGATGTGTTGCTTCCCTTATTGCGGCAACTCTGTTAGCAACAAAGGTGTGAAAGCGTTTTGTCTCGCTGTTCATATATTTCAGTACAGTTTGACTGTCTGTCCAAAAACATGTCTCCTCCAATTGCAGCAGTAGCTCCCTTTTTAACATCTTGTCGACTTTAACAGACAATACAGCAGCTGTCAGTTCAAGACGAGGGATCCTTGTCTGTTTCAATGGTGCAACCCTGGCTTTGCCCAGCATGAACGGAACATGCAACTTCTCATCTTGATTCACCAGTCTCAGATAGGACACTGTGCCATAACCATAGCTGCTAGCGTCTGCAAAATGACGCAGCTGCACACTGGCAGGTCTTCCAAACCCTTTAGGCTTGATAAAGAGATTCACTTTAAGCTTTGCCACCTTCTCTAAATCTGACAGCCATCCGGCCCATTGTTGCAAGAGTGTCTGGGGTATAGGATCATCCCATGACATGCTTCTTTGGCATATTTCTTGTAACAATTTGGGAAGCAAGGTGAGTGGAGATATAAATCCTAATGGGTCATACACAGAACTGACGGTTGATATAATGCCACGCCTGGTATGTGGACGCCTTTCAACTGCAGGCTTAAAGGTGAAGGTATCACTTTCAGCGCACCAATTTAATCCAAGTGCCATCTCCATGGGCAGAGCGTCTTGTCCCAAGTGCAACTCCCTGGTTGTTTTGGATTGCTTGGTTTCAGGAATGGATGACAAAACCGCTCGACTGTTGCTTGTCCATTTGACTAACCCAAGCCCCTTAATTGACCGTTAGTGACCCAACCCAATAGGGTCCTCACGGCGTAGGGTCCACCGCCTTCACTGTTGATAATTTCACAGGGCTCCATCAACCTTGGGGCATTAGTCCCAATTAAGATTTCAACCTCTGCATCCAATTCTGGGATCTTAATGTCTCTCAAATATTTCCATCTTTTAAGGTCTCGCTGAGTGGGAATGTTGCTCTTTGACACAGGAATTGCTCTCTGTGTATACACTTCTGGGAGCTCTAAGAACTGGTTACTGCCCAATTTAGACACCACCAGTCCAGAAACGATTTGGCTCTCAACGACCCTTTCTTGCCCCATGGTGCGCAGTAGAATGTTGGTTCTTTTACCCTGCAATTAAACTTCTTCAAGAGACTGGTGGCACAAAAGGTTGCTGTACTTCCAGGGTCCAAGAAGGCATATGTTGTAAGCACTTTGTCTCCTTTCTCATGCTTGATTTGTACGGGTACAATAGAAAGGGTACAATGTTGATCTCCGGCCCCAGTGCAACCACATGCCTGCAGAGAAACCAGTGCGTTGCTTACTTCAAATTCCTGTGGTGTGGTCATGTTGTTTTTGCTGTGGTTGTGTAAAATAGTGGGATGTTTTAGGTTACAGGCATCACAGGTAAAACGACTTCTGCATTCTTTCTCATGTGGCCCACCTTTAAGCATCCGAAGCAAACTCCTTTTCCTTTCATGAATTCGATTTTCTCCCTTTGAGATTTTTTGTTCAGCCCCGGACACTTAAGCAACAGATGAGACTCCTTACAATAGAGACGAGATTCTGAGCTTGATTCCTTAGAAACTGTGGGCTGCCTTGATGTCTTGCACATGGTGGGTTGTGATGTTACATTATTGGCAGTAGAAGCGATGGTAGTCACAAAACTGCTTCCCTTTATGCTGCTCTTTGATAGCATCCTACCTCTTATTCATAGCCTTTAATGTGTCGGGCCTAGGTTGTACATCTGTGATGTCACCAAATAATGGATGGGACAAGATTTTGACTTGAGTCTCGAGAAACTTCATCATGTCTGGAAAGGTGGCCCTAGAGCCTTGTTGCTCTTGTAGCTTACAGGCTGTTGACCTTCACCTGCCTCTCAGTTTGTATGGCCATTTCATTATCACATGCTTCATGTTTGATGGAATGTTCAATTCCTCCATACACTGTATTTCCGTCATAACATTGCAGCACCCTCTTAGGAACAGTGCAAATTCTCGTAATGCCTGAACATCCTCAGCTTTAATGACAGACCATCCAAACACCTTGTTCATGTAGGCTGTTGCTATTTGCTGTTCACTGCCAAAGTGCTCTTGCAGAAGACATTTTGCTCTTGGATAACCTTGTTGTGGTGCTATATGTAGACAACTTTGTACCAGCGCTCTAGGTTTGCCCTAGTATATTGTTCCAAGAAATATAAACAATCTTGATAGCTGCTGGTTTTCTCCTCGATACAGTGTTCAAAATCTCTGGTGAATGAAAGAAATTGCAATGGATCCCCACCAAATATGGCTATATCTCTCTGTGGCAGATTAGATGACATTTGTTGCTGCGCAAGCATGGCTGTAATCTCATTCTGCCTGTCCCGAATTCCACACATGTCCACAGTATTTTGTAAGTGTGAAGTGACCTGTGCTGACGGAAGCCTGTGTAATTGTTGTTCCTGTGTTGCTGCTGATCCAGTGGGCACAGATGTTGAGGATATAGGAGCATTTTCAAAGTGATGCTGTTGAACAGTAGCAAATGTGCCGCTGCTTGGCTATGGCTGTGACCTGAAAGCGGTGTCCCCTGCTGACACTGGCCGGTGTTGAACTTGATTTTATGAGTTAACATTTACAAAAAGGCCCTCACTATATGGAGCAGGGGCAAGGAGAGCTATTGAGGCTTGAGGATCTGGAGTCATGGTGTTTTGTTTAGGAACAAATTTGCTTGCATTTGGGTTGAGTACAGGGCCTTTCCCTTTAAGTGCTTTTTCCAAATATGAATTCATTCCATCTGATGGGGCTTTTCCCACATCACTTCCTTCCACTGAAAGCCTTGCAGCAGCCATTGCGATTTGTGCATCAAGCTCCAATTGTTCCTTCCTTTTCCTCAATTTAACTCTTTCCATTTGCAGCTTCTCCTGCTGTTCCTCTAGTTGGTGCTTCCTTTGCAGTGCATCAGCCTGCTCCATCGAAGCCGCTCTTTCTGCCTTTGCCTTTAAACATGGGAAGATGCACTGGAACTGCAATAGCTTTTTTTACTTGATCTTTTGCTTGACACGTTAGACACACTGTCCTCTGGGTTAACATCAACTTGACACACAGCTAGGGCACCTTTGTCACCCACCTTTAATCGTGCACCTTGGTTATTGTCATTATCATCTTCACAATCATCATCAGCACCATCATCATCAGCACCATCAGCAGCAGCACCATCAGCAGCATCATTATCATCGTCATCATCACATGAAACTCCTTTTTCCTCCAACCATTCATACATTTCTTTGATAAATACATCATTAACCGTATTTTTTGCTTGAAACCATGTTTCCTGTCTTTTCTGCTCCTCTTCAGGCAAAGAAAACTCAGTGAGCAATGTGTTGTGAAGATCAAAAGCAGTGACATAAAGCTTTAATTTTTCTTAGATGTTGTTGAATACTTGTCACAGTTTCAGGTACATTTTCAGTGGAGGACAAAAGTGTGGTGATGTTTGTTTTTATTTTGTTGGCCTTTTTAAAACTTGTACTTCTTTCCTTTTGAAGTATTTCAATTATCAGAATGATTCCTTTGGCTTTTGTTTTTTTAATCCTTTTTTCAATACTTTCACGTTGCAGTTCTGCCGATGTGTCTTTATTTTCTTTTATGTCACTCATTTTCAACATATACGATATGACTTTGGAAGAGGATTAATCTCTGGTTTCAATCGGTGTCGCGTCTGTACGGCATCCCCGTTGCCCGGCAACGACGCGCACCCAGCTTCCTTAACTCTGTGTCAATCAAGAGTCCATTTTGCGGCTCGCTACCACAAGCCGTTCCATACGGGCAAATCCTTACAATATACCGTAAAATAGTCAGTCTTTTAATTCGTAGCCTGCTTATCAGGAACGTCCAAGCGTCCTCCTTTGCCGGTCAATGATAAATGGATTTCTCCTACCTTAGGATTGGCGATATGACTCGCATTTGCAGTTCGGCTTTACTACGCCGCAGCTCCGATCCTTCTGTGGTTCCAGTAGATCCAACTTCCAAAAGGTGATCCAGTTTATTTATCCATCTTCCATCTGTGAGACGGGGTTTTTACTTGTATAGTGACTGTTCAAACTTAATCAGCCACTCGGCTGGATGGGGGCTAGATCCTGTTTGTGACTCGCTAGTCCAAATAACTTGACGTCCACACCGGCAGTTCTCTTTGGGTAACGTTCCCATTTATTATTATATTATATATAATAATATGAGATGAAGAATAATTCTATTGTGGCATCTTAGCGGTAAAAACCGTGTCATCTTCCCACCACCCTAGTAATCACTCAATCCCATGCACCTGTGTCTTAAATAAAGTCACCCTGATGAACACTACGGTCGTGAGCTCTTTAATCTACATCGCCCCCTACTGTGGAGCATGGACCATCACCATTACTTCAGAAAAACAGACATAAATCACTACTGGCACCCACAATTGGTTTGGATAAGAAATTGCAGTTAAATATATCATATAGGAGACAAACACAGTGATATTTGAGAAGTGAAATAAAGTTTATATGATTTACAGAACGTGTGCAATATCAGCAGATTCTGCACACTTTCTGTAAATCATATAAACTTTATTTCATGTCTCAATTATCACTGTTTGTCTCCTATATGATATATTTAACTGAAATGTCTTTTTCAAACAACCAATGATGTATAAAGGAAAATCATGAAGATTTACAGGGGTGCCCAAACTTTTGCATACCACTGTATGACTACACAAATGATAACAGAATAAGCCACCCCCTCCCCCTATTGTTCTGTGTAGCAGTGTAGCTCACAAAAATAGTATCTGTGCTCATACAGAGCAGGGTGTTGTTTCACTGACAGCTTAGACCAGGAGGGGGTTGTGCTATGTAAATGTGATGATTCTGTCTCTTGGCTCCCAGAAGGTGTAAATCTTTGAGGCTAAAATTCTCCCTAAAGCAGTTTGAGGAGTGCCTACATTCAAATTACCACATCTTCTTCAAATATGATCAGATGGAAAGCTTAGAAATCACACTTTCTCAATGTCCCTCAGTAGACTTGTGACCGGTTTTGCCATGGCTACTAGGAATATAATTAATAAACTAACAGGATTTTAACATGCTCTGTTTAACGGAAACATGGCTTCAAGTTAACAATTACGTATCTATAAACGAAGCAACGCGCCTTCCCACACCGATGTCCACACCCCCAGAGGAAATGGCAAAATGGAGGTGGAGGGGTTGCAGCAATATTTGACTGTATACTTTTGCTTACCACTCGACCCACAGGTACTTATAAATCATTTTAGCACCTTACTCTAAGTCTGTTAGACCCAAGCATTAAAGAAAATAACAGACTCCAGTTTATTATTGTATATCGCCCACCCAACCCCTACTCTGAATTTCTAAGTGAATTTGCAGATTTTTTATCTGATTTAGTTCTTTGTTCAGACAAAATCATCAAAGTAGGTGATTTTAATATTCACGTAGATGTAGCCAATAATAGTCTTGGCTCATCTTTTAAAGTTCTGTTTGACTCAATTGGCTTCAAGCAGCAGGTTAACAAACCAACACATCATCATAAACACACACTTGACCTTATCTTAACATATGGTATTGACATACATAACTTGGTAGTATTTAATAAGAATCCCTTTACAGGGAATTATAACAGTCGCTGTTTGATAGTTCAGTTGAAAAATTCACTGAACAGCTCTCATCTGCCCTCCAGCCATGTTTTATCACAGAGGAAGACTATAGAAAACTCCCTGCCACGGAACTTAATAGAATAGTGGACAACACAAATTTAACACTGCCAACAGTTTTAAAGCGGACCAAGACCAGAAGTTCCGATTAACGCTGTTTTTTGTGTGTATCTGCGCCATTACCTCGTTTATGAAGCGCTGAAGGTTCGAAACAAACAGTTCAGCCACTGCTGAGAATGCTTTGATGTATTGTAACCTCGGGCTCAGCGAGATCTCTGAAAAAAATAACGTATAATAACCTTCCGTTGTGGAGGTGTTTCACGAGCGACAGTGTCTTCTGACTCTGGGTCCAACTCTGGGTCAAAGTCATAAAAGGGACTGCGGCGGGAGTCGTGACAAAACTATTTTTAAACATTGTTAAAACAATGTTTTGATAATGAGTAGCAGTGCATCCACCGTTCCAGAGGGGGGAGCTGCGCTTCTGAGAGCGGGTGTGCTAATTATGTCACTTCTGGATATTGGCCAATCCCAAGACAGTTGGCAAGACTCTGTGCTGGCTGGCCAATCACAACACACTCTGTCTTCTGGGGGTGAAATTTATGTCTGAAATATCGCGGCTCAGCACAGCATCAGAAAAGAATGATTTCTATTGGCTTGTTTACAGCAACTAGGAGGTTTTTGACCATAAAAACAAGTTAATGTATGTAAGTAGACCTCCATAACTAACATACAGTATATGTGCAACAGGACCACTCTATGTGAGCTTTAAACACTGTTGCCCCTCTTAAGAAAACAGGTTATCACCTGAGATAAGTCTGCACCATGGTACAGTGCCCAAACTCGAGCGTTAAAGCTCAATACGCGGAGGTTAGAAAGAATGTGGCGTTCCACACATATTGACAGTCTTGACAGCCTTGAAGGGCATTTAAAGGGTTTTAAGATGAGTTTTAAAAAAGGACAGTGAGGGGGCCTGTCTAATATGAAGCAGGAGGGCGTTTCAAAGTTTGGGACTGGCAATGGAGGAGGCTCTTTCCCCTCTGAGCTTCCGTTTAGACCTCGGTACCTCCAGGAGCAGCTGGTCAGCTTACCTGAGGCACCGAGCAGGAGCATAGGGATGGAGATGCTCAGAGAGGTAAGGCAGGGCAAGACCATTTAAAGATTTAAAAACAAATAAAATAATCTTAAAATGAACTCTAAAATGCACAGGCAGCCAGTGAAGGGAGGCCAAAATTGGAGTAATGTGCTCCGTTTTACGTGCTCCAGTTAAGAGGCGAGCAGCAGCGTTCTGGACCAACTGGAGACGTGAGGGGGAGGACTGGCTGACTCCAAGATAAAGAGCGTTACAGTAATCCAGCCGAGATGTAATAAAGGCATGGATTACTGTTTCAAAGTGTTTTTGAGACAGAAATGGCCTCATCTTTGCCAGCTGCCTGAGGGGAAAGAAGCTGGACTTTACTGTTGCCCCAATTTGCCGGTCCAATTTAAAATCACTGTCCATAATAAAACCGAAGTTTGTGACTGATGGCTTCCCATACGATGCCAAAGGGCCCAAGTCAGCCGCTTGGACCAAACACTATCACTTCTGTCTTCTTTTCATTAAATTTTAAAAAGTTCAGTGACATCCATGCTATGATGTCTTCAAGACATAAAAGAAAGTTTGGACTATGCCTAACACTCACCAAATTTCGTCCAGATCAGACTACTTTTGTCTGATCCTAACCCGACTTCTGGGGATGATGTCAAGCCCTGGGGCTACGCACAGGTTCGGGCCCCATGCCACTATCAAATTTTTTGGCTACCCGACCTCCGTGCAAAATTTCAGGAGAGATTTTGGAATTGAAGGACAAAAGTTATATTTTACTTCCTGTTTCGGGCGTTCCACTTCTTGTTGGGCGGTCGTCTTTTGCTGACATGTTCAGGGTGGGTCTGTGGTCTCACATATCACCTATTAGGTGGATACAACAATCCCTGTTATAGCAGCATAAAGAAGTGTGAAATGTAATGTTATCTCCAGCAACCAGGGGTCTGTTTTTTAAATTGAATATTTTCATATAGCCTTCTTCAGGGTTGGACTGTGATCAGTCCAAGGAACTTTGGTTCAGATTGGAACATGATTTGCCAAGTTATAACAGTTTGTTTTTTTGTTGCACAGTAAATGGCATTGTCTGCCGTCACCAGGGCATCAATCCAACCTCTTTATGAACAGCTTTCTTCTATTCTAGCCAAAAATATGGGGGGATACAAAGTATGGCAGACAGTCTGAAATAATGTGTTTCCCCCATATATTTGCCAGAGGTTATAGAGTAGTATGTGAAGTATACATAAAATAAATCATTAAACAATGCAATTGTTTTAATTTACTTGGGTGAAAGCAAGCGCACCACTGTTTCTCCGCCTCCGTGGCAACACTTTCTGTCGGGGATACCTACATTGCACGACACCTGCATCAGTGTCCCCCTACACCTCTGTCACCACTCCACTCAGGAGGGATTCCCCGATGATCCCCGCCAGTTTTTCCTCCAGCGGGGTGAGCTCCGGTTGGCCCGTTCCCCCACCCGTGGTACAGACGCTCTGCCTGTGGCGCCAGTCGCTTTTTTGCGTCTACTTTAATGTCTGACCACTTTTTTTTCACCTCGGTCACACTCCGACCTTCTGAGGCAACAGCACTGACATTATCCGCCACATGCTGCCACTCTAGAACACCAAACAATAAAGCCTTCCTCCTCCCCGACAAGTACTACACCTCACACTGGGTGAAATTACGTCCCTTAGCCTTTCTCTCTGATTTCGGCATGATTTCAGTCATGAATCAATATTTATGAGGGGCGTTTCTCTGAATATTTATAGGCAAATATGGGCGTGTTATGACCCGCAAACAGGTGCGCCACATTTAGAGTGGATTGTGATTTATAAAGGGAAATCGGCGTAGGACGTGCGTGCGCACTGCTTTATAAATCAGGATATTTTTGTGCGTAAGCACTTTGTGTTTCGTGCATACGCCAATTTTGACGTCGGTCCTATGCACAGTTTTATAAATGAGGCCCCAGGACTCTCAAAGTTACAGTTTGTTTTTTTGTCGCAAAAATCCGACTTTGCACCTTGAACATGGCAACACCGTTAAACAATGAGCTATCATATTCAACACGCATCATCTACCATGTGTTTTGAGTGGTTTCACTGATTTTGAGTTGGATACAATAATCTCTGTAAAAGTTATTCCTGAAATTGTAAATACATTTTTTTTTGGTATGTTTTCTGTCACCACCACGAGGCAATGTTTTCAAAGTTGCAATGTTTTCAGCAATGGCCCATCGTCAATCATCACAAGTTTGGTTCAGATCGGACCCTTCATTGCAATGTTAAGTTAAGAGTTTCGTTGTGTGTTACAAAAAAAATCAGAATTTTCAGCAACTTTGGCGCCGGACCATTTTTGGGAAAAACGGAGAACATAGTACCCTTTTTTTTAAACAACATAGGGAAAACAACATAGGGAACATAGATATGACCCTGCTGAGGATGTGCTAACTCTCAGCTAGTTGCTAAGTTATTAGCATCACAGTCAATACTTCATACACAAAGCAGTGTCAATCACACTTGATTCAAGCACATCAGCACATGTTTGTGCCAGCCCTGGTGCTAGTGAATAACAATGCAGCCACATAAAGTTCTGAAACGCTCAGTGGATTATTAAAAGACAAAAGTGTTAATCCCTGTATGTGACTGAACACTAACGTTACATAGATTAACAACGTTAATGAAAACTCACCCCATAAGAAGATAGAGGGGTGCTGGCGTCTCGTCATCATCTCAGACAACTACTGTGCGTGTCCTGCTCTTCTGGCTGCTGAATAATCCATCTGTTTGTTGTTTTTGCGATGATGAAGTCTGCTAACGTTTACGCTAACATGTTAAGTAGTGAGATCTGTGTCTGTCTCTGTCTTTGTTAAGAAGTACAGCCACAGTTTCGTTCTTCTGCGGTTTTTCCATCTTCGTTCAACGGTGAACACACGCGCACACACATTCTCTGCAGCAGCCACTGCCGTCTCTGTGCATATTAATTAGCCATGTGTATTCTCTGTGACCATCAGCTGATTGGACGAAAAACAACAAAAGCTCTGGAATGTGATATCGCCACACCCTAACTAGGAATTGATTCACACCGATCAAACAACCTTAATTCAAATGTTTTAAGACCCATAACACTGTGATATGAAGCATGTAGTGGCTTCTTTAAAACTTCAACTTGAACAATTTTTTTTAATATATTTTTTCGTGTTTTACTCATTTTGCGATGGGCCGACTTGCGCCCTCTTTAGCCGTGGTGGGTCACATATTGCTGCCATGCTAGATAATATAAAAAAGTAATCAGTGCCACATTAGGTGTGTCTCATTTGGTCGGCCGCGGCTGAGGAAGGGTGAATTCGTCGACCGGATGTCGTCAAATTGCATCACAGCACTGCGCCGTAGGCTGTCCCGAATGAACCGGTCCACTTCGACTGCTCCGTATGCGGCCGACGTTAGCTTGTTTTTGAAGGATAGGTCTGGGGTATCCTTCGCAGCTGACCATATCCCACAATTCTTTGCGTGCCAGCAGCAAAACTTTTTTAATCCAACATGGCGGACGTGTTGTGGCTGAAAGAAGAGAGTTTGTTTTCATACGTAAGTATTACAAATCAATAAAACAAAACAAATGATATGTGTCTTCTGTTTTAAAAGTCGTACAGCTATTAATGTGATTAATAAGCACAAGTCACAAGACTGACCGCCGCATTTGCTGTTCGCTGTGTGCTGTCTGTAAGCACCGTGAAACAGTAGTTTCGATCACGGCGTAGCTTTCAAACCTTTGTTTTAAGTTAAACTTAATTAACATAGATGTGGTGGGTTTATATAATATTTATTTCACCACGTACACTGATTGTAGTTGGTGGCATGAAAGAAACATACGTTAATCATTTTCTAATAAAATAATGCTTGATGTGCTCTCCTCAGAGATGAACTCACCTATTCACTCTGGCAAAGACAGAAATGTTGCTTTTGTCATTCCTTAAAAGATAAGCGTAATGTTATTATGCCTATAATGATAATTTTAACTGTGAAAGGGGGCAGCAACATGTCATTTAAAACCGTGCTAAAACTACATCTTCCCTTGTTGTCTTTTGCCTCTGAATAGTGCTATTTTGCAAGGAATGGACCTGCAGGAAAATGTAACTCCCTTGCAGACCAATATGTTAGTATATACTGGATGTCAGTTATGGAGGTCTACTTACATACATTAACTTGTTTTTATGGTCAAAAACCTTCTAGTTGCTGTAAACGAGCCGATAGAAATCCTCTTTTCTGAAGCTGTTCCCCAGCCGCGATATTTCAGACTGAACTCTCACCCCAAGAAGACAGAGTGTGTTGTGATTGGCCAGCCAGCGTAGAAGCTTCCCAACTGTCTTGTGATTGGCCAGTACCCAGAAGTGACATATGGCACACCCGCTCTCAGAAGCGCAGCTCCCCCCTCTGGAACGGTGGATGCACTGCTACTCATTATCAAAACATTGTTTTAACAATGTTTAAAAATAGCTTCTTCACGACTCCCCGCCGCAGTCCCTTTGACGACCTTTGACCCGGAGTCAGATTCAGAGTCATAAGACACTGTCGCTTGTGAAACACCTCCACAACGGATGTTATTTTTCTTTTGCGGTTCAATATACGCAACCGGTTGTGCCCGGACTAGTGCCCGGAGGAGGAGGATCTTAAACTTCTTAAACAAGGTAATGTCACAGATACACACTAAAAACAGGGTTAATTGGAACTTCCGGTCTAGGTCCACTTTAATTAAGGATACGGTATGTAGTACGTCTATATTAGTTTGATGTCTGTTCAGTGTTTTATATTATATTGACTTATGCAAATCAATTTAAATAGGCCCTGAGATTCACCTCTTTGATCAAATAACGCACTGAGCAAAGGAAAGTAAAGGAATTTCACACAGTCTGAGCAAGAGATTCTAGTGAATGAATGAAAACTGGGAGATTTTGTTTGGTACCCACACAGAGATTAAAAAAAAATGGTCAGATCTCAAGGTGGAGGTGAAGCGAAGTGACCGCAACAGGTCATACAATTATCTGCTCACACTCATCGCTCGTGTGTAAAGATGGCAAGATATTAAACACTTTGACTCATGTTTAATTTTTTATTTATATCTCACAATTAATGAATGCAGAAGTGCGCCACGGCTGACATTTCCAACTGTACGCCCGCTTTTACTGTCATGAATACCAAACACAGGGAGACGATCAGCTCTGTAGCTCTAATTTCACCAACAGAAAATAAAGAAAACCAAAAACATGATATTTGAATGCGCACATGCCCAAATGTGAATTGCGCTGGTTTACATGCGGGACAATTAAAAGAATAAACTATGTACTCATCCAGAAGCCACCCATCACATTTGCGCATCACATATGATTTGAACATGATGGAATGAAAATGTTTCCTATTAACGTAAACAAATTCATCCTGTGATGGCGCTTTTATAGCAATGTGTGTGCAGTCAATAGCTCTGATTACATTAGGGAAACCAGCTCTCGCTGAAAAGCATTGTATGGGAATTTGATGTACCTGGATGACATTCTGATGATTCCGCCCCACACAGCTGGCTCGGCTCAGGGTTGACTGGCACACTCCTGACCGAAATCGGCTTATGAGCCTGTTAATAATAAATCCTTGCGTTCCCTAAATACTCGCTTTGTCGAATTGCACCATTTGCAAGGAGTTAATTGTTCATAAGTGTGTCTCTGGTGTGCATATCACTCTGATGACTACTTGTTTTCACATTATTAACAGTTTCCCAGCATCACCACTAAGTGTCGTCAAAGGAACAACAGCTGTAGAAACGTGCGTACGCCAGCCATGAAGTTGGCGTGGGCACCGCACATTTCCACAGTCATTTCACATTTCATACATCTGAACGTGAGCATGGAAAAGGACGTACGCCACGTTTTTGTGCGTACGCAACCTTTGTACATGAGGCCCCAGAACCTCAGAGGAGGAAGAGAGACAGAGACGGTGAACTGATCGACCTCCTCAGGGAAGACATTAGGAGAGAAATGAGAGGAGGATGCAGAGACTCCTCTCAATCCTTGAAAGATGTGTCCCTAAAAATATTTATTATATTTTTGTTTATATTTTTTGATAATAAATACACTGTTAAATAGTATCTTGGATTTTATTATTTTAACATAACAAGCTATATATATATATAAGCTCTATAAGGGAAAATAACTCCTGGTACAGTGACATGTCCATTGTATTATATCTGATGAGCTGGATTAAGATTACTGTTTAATTTACTTCTGTAAATTTTAGTTTGGGCTCAGATTTAAGTACTTAATATACATATTGCCGTTTAAATCTACAGTGACATATCAGATTATACTGTATACAATTATGATATGATTGTATGGCTGCAAAGTGACAAAGAGTTCACACCATAACCATGTTTATTTTACCTGTTCATGTTTGTCTTTCAATAATTGTAATAATATAATAATGAATTATTTTGAAATAAGGAATCGTTCTTTAAGATAGTTAGCAGCAGATTAAGTAGACTATTTACGAACACTAATACTAATAAAGTAGAGCTTAGGGAATCGGGAAGAATTGGTGACGGCTTGCCGATTAGCGATGGCACGCTAACCGGCAAGCGTCGTAGAAGAAGTAGAAGAAGAAGAGGCTAGACCGTCTCATTTCGCAGCGTTTGACTTCCGGGTCCTCTGGCGGCTGCGGCCCACGCCGGCCGTGGCTTTGCTTATGGGACACTCCTATTATGTCAAACATTTCATAACAAGGCGTCACACGCACCAGGCTTAGCCTGTAACGTGGAAGAGACAAGGATTAGTTTGTGTCTGACAGGGTGGTTCAGTCTGTAGAATAAGATGTATAATAATAATTAATCTAATATTATATTGTGACACATTTTGAATTGCAGTAAGCTGTATTGTGATTTATATAGATTTCGATTAATTGTTCAGCCCTACATTACAGTATATGCCAAAATATGCAAAAAAAAACATTAACACAAAGCAAGCCCATCCACTTTTCTATATTGATAAGAGTATTAAAATGAGGAAAAATAATAGTACAAAAAGAAATCAAGGGACATTTAGAAGAGATAAAAATGTGATTGATCAGAAGTGACTGTGACATTAATATGATTAATCGCAATTAAATATTTGAATCGTTTGACAGCACTAATATTACTATGAATGTATACAGTATATATATATCTAGTTTATATATTTTATATATAATATAATTCATATATGTACCTGCTGTACATCAGTCCAAAAGTCCAGACACACAGCTTTCATGTGTTTGTGTGGGCATATGGAACCAGACTAAATGCACTGCTTTGACATGCACCAGTTGCAGTGCACTTAACACAGAAGAGAACAAGGCATATTTGACACAGCTGTTATTGCTGCCATGGATCTCCATCTGTCTTTCTGTTGCGCTCATCTTTCCGTCTACAATTTTGTGTCTTCGCTCTTTGCAATATTTTATTGCTCTTCCCTCTGTACCCTATTTCCATCTGCTGCTGATACCGTTGCATCAAAGGTGTTGAAGAGGATTGCCATCTCACCTTCATGCCCACAGGTCCCTTCATCATCTTCAAACAGAGGAAAGTGCTAAAACTAACTGTGGCTTTCATGCATCATCTCTTGTGTTCTGCCTTCACTCTGCAATATGAACAAGTATCATGACATTTTATTTAATATTTTGGTTGACCCCCAGACTGCGACCTTCAAATCTAAAGACTAATGATAGGTTCCATTTCTAGAGTTCAGATTCCAAGATGGCTGCCACAACTTTTACCCTATAAGATAAGATAGTCCTTTATTCGTCCCGCAGTGGGGAAATTTACAGTGTTACAGCAGCAAGACAATAAAGAAGGATAATAAATAATAAGCATGCATTACCAAAAAGAGATAGAATACATAAAGTACAATATATAAAGATATTAACACTGACTATAAAAATAGGTTTAAAAATAGAATGTAGAATGTACATTATAACCGGTCTGCAGAATATACACAGTATGCACATGGTATTTATAGTGTAAGGAAACAAGGCTGAGCTATTAAATAAGGATATTAAAGGTCACATAGAGTGGTCCTGTTGCACATATATGTGAGTTATGGAGGTCTACTTACATATATTAAGTTGTTTTTATGGTCAAAATCCACCTAGTTGCTGTAAACGAGCCGATTGAAATTTGTCCTTTTCGAAGCGCTATTTCAGCCATAAATCTCGCCCGAGAAGACAGAGTGTGTTGTGATTGGCCAGCCAGCGTAGAGCCTTCCCACCTGTGTTGTGATTGGCCAGGTATATGGAAGTGACGTTATCTATCACGTCAGCTCTCAGAAGCGCAGCTCCCTCTCTGGAGCGGTGGATGCATTGCTACTCATTATCAAAACATTGTTTTAACAGTGTTAAAAAATAGCTTCGTCACGACTCCCCGCCGCAGTCCCTTTATGACTTTAAACTGGAGTCAGACCCAGAGTCAGAAGACACTGTTGCTCGTGAAACACCTCCACAACGGACGTTATTCTTCTTCTGCGGTTCAATGTACGCAACCGGATGTGCCCGGACTACCGCCCGGAGCAGGACGATCGGTTGTTCAGGAGAACCGCTGCTTACGTAACTAGTATGGGATTTTCAGTGATCTCGTTGAGCCCCGAGATTACAATAAAACACAACGTACTCAGCAATGGCTGAACTGTTTGTTTCGAACCGTCAGGCTTCATAAACAAGGTAATGACGCAGATACACACCAAAAAAAACAGCGATAATAGGAACTTCCGGTCTAGTTCCGCTTTAAATAAGGATATGGATATTGCACTGATGAGAAATCTACAGTATAAAAAACTTGACAGTATGAAAAATGATAATATATTGCACTTAAAAAAAAATTTACATTATGAAAAAAATATATACAGTATATTACAGCAATGAAAAATGAACAGTATATTGCACATTGAGAGTGGAGTGTGTGTGTGTGTGTGTGGTCTACTTAGAGCAGTACAGTCTAACAGCTGCAGGGAGGAACGACCTGCGATAACGCTCCTTCAGACATTTTGGATGTTTTAGTCTGTGACTGAAGGAGCTGCCCAGTGCTGTGATGGTGTTCTGCAGGGGGTGGGAGAGATTGTCCATCAGAGATGATAGCTTGGTAGCCATTCTCCTCTCTCCCACCACCTCCACTGGTTCCAGGGGACATCCAAGGACAGAGCTGGCTTTCTTAATCAGCCTGTCCAGCCTCTTCCTGTCTGCGGCTGTGATGCCACTGCCCCAGCAGACCACTGCGTAAAAAATGGCTGATGCCACAACCGAGTCATAGAAGGTCTTCAGGAGTATATAGCATGTCTGTTGTATTTGTTTCACAGTAAATTAGTCACATTCATAGTACCATATAATTTGTAATGGTAGACATGTTGCTATGCTCTTTTTGTGTCCAAAATATCATGTAGAGCAGGGGTTGGCGGGTAAATTTGGCCATGGCCACTTTTTCTAAAAAAAATAATAGCATTTTTACTACAGTGAGGATCGAGCGGGTGAGAATGGACAACCCAGTCTCATACAAAAACGTACCCTGGCTACGTTGGTCCAAAGTGCAAAAACGTAGACAGGTTACAATAATGGCACTTGAATTGTATGACTGTTACATTTTTTTCTGCCTATTCTTTTGAGTCCAGGTCACGTGACTTTCAAGATTCCGGCCGTGAGAACAAAAACATGGCGGACATTTCTCTCATTTTTAGTGAAATAAATCTATATTTTGAGTTAGTTCCTGCATAAAAATGTGTTTTGATTACATTTCTAGCGAGAAATATATATTTTACTTTCATAATATTCACTTAGTGACTGTACATAATCACTCGCTTGCTCGTTGTTGCAAAGATTATTCAGATCTCGCTAGAAAAACGTGAAAATGAAACGTTTTGGTTGCTGGACGCTGCTATCACTTAGCATAGCTGTGGCCCCAGATTATACATAGGACACCCTTGCGATTTCGCTCCGTTTGGACGGATCAAACCCTCGCCCACTACATGCCTTGCGTCTGAGGTTGATTTACTGATCAACACATTATTTCATGGTAGCGGGAGAAACTAATCTTAATAAAGTGACGAGTTACGATCGGATGCCCGCTGTGTTTAATTTTGAAATCTACCGGAGCCTTTAACTTCCTGTTTGGTGCGATCTCACTGCTGGGTTTTTTTTGACGCGTCATTTGGCCCACGAAGAAGAAGAGGACGTAGAAAAAGACGAAGAAGAAGAGGACAGAAACGAGGGAAAAGAAGCGGTGAAGGATAAACAAGGAGGAAAAGAAAGCGTGGAAAAATAACTTTAGCAAGTTACTTTGCCATAACTTGACCAAGCTGAATGAGCAAGAAATGAATAACCTTGACCCCGAAGATGCCATATTCCTGGCTGATGCGTTCCTGGATGAGTGCAAGGTAAATAACATCTCATTGGTGGAAAAAGCATAGTAATTACATGCTAATTATAAGGTCTAAGGCCTAAAGACTATTCAGTACCTGATTCAATGTCTTTATTCACATGCAAGCTAGGGTGCTGAGCTGAGTTCACACTTAGCCAGTTAGAGTTTTATTCAATATACTAACAAAATGTTTCACTTTTTCTTTTTTTTTTTCAATGTAGAAAGGGTTTTCTAGATCAGCCAGTACATTACATGACCACAACCATTAGCCTGAGTTTTTACAATGTATTATTATTATAATCTATAACATTGGTTTTATAATAAGACGTCTGTTGTTGGTGATAACCTTGCTGGTAGGTGGTTTATTCTGTGGCTTAATTGTTTATTTAGGTGGATCAGCATGAACACACAAAAGGCGGATCCAAAAAATCCACCAAGTCATGTGTTTGGCTTGATGAGGCCAAAGATGGTCAACCTCTCCCAAAAAGATGTAGAGCTGGGGAGAGACGAAAGCGAGATTCAGCCACTGGTTGGTATTTTTGTTAGTTTTTTTGTCAATATTTGCATTCAGTGATTGAACAATCTCAAATGGATATTCCTATTTTTGCAGTTTCTTCAGCAAGTGTAAACCCCTCCTGTGCCCAGTCTCCCGACACAATTGGAGAAAATGTGACCATCGAAAATTTAGGTAGAATTTTTTCCTTTTTTCCCTTAGTACTTGTTTCCTCATTTGTTATGTGGTAATTGACCAGATTTGCCATTGCCTTCTTCCCTTTTCATTTTCAGATTCCCTCATGCAAGATGTCCGAGACCTCTTGGGAAGTGGTGCTGAACAACCTCTCCCCTCGCATTGGAGGAGCAGGAAAACTTCCTCTCTTGAAAATTGGACAGTGATGAGGCCCTTCATGGTGAACAACATGTTGTCATCTGAGAAGCCCAAGGAAGGGGTTTGCCACCATTGTGGACACAAGGCTGCAGTAGTGATGTGTAGGGACTGTTTACCGCGATCACTCTACTGCACAGCCTGTGACCTTTCCACACATGAGGCTCTGGTGCTTCATAACAGAGCATCCATGGAAGAGGGGTTCTTCAGGCACCTGCCACCATCTACTTTTGTTCAGCATCAGGAGGGAGGAAAATTCTCCTATCATGAAAAAGGTATTTTTTAAGTCTCAGGTCAAATAGGCTGTTTTACATTTTACACAAACACTGGTTTCCTCCAACAAACGATACGAGATGAAGTTTTGTTTGATAGAAACAACCCTCACTGTTAAGTTTTTGGTTTCATTAACTCTAATATGTAAACTTATTCTGTGTTTTAGATTGCATGTTACCAATCATTCCTCCCTGCTGTGACTGCTCCACTGGACAAACAAGCTTTTCCAAGGGAAAGCCAGTTATTTTGATTGGAATGAATGGTAACATTTTTGTTTTTATTTCTTCATATTGTGTTTTTTGTTTCTTGTGAACAAGAGATAATTGTTTTTGTCTGAAATTACAGGAAGATACAACCTCTTCCTTCCATCAGTGAACTGCTCCTGTGGAAAAACCTTGCCAGTGAAAATTAGTGATCTGGTTGAAAGTGGGTACTGACCAGCCACTGTCAATTTTGAGACCTTGTACATGGTGGACTTGTTCACCACGTATGAGGATCTAAAAGTCACTGCCCCAGGGATGTCACGACAAGCTTTTGTCAGCATGCTTGAGTGTCGAACCAAACTCTTCGGGCGAGTGAGTGGATTCATCATTTTAGTTTGGATCACCTTTTAAATAACTGATTAATTGTTAGAACTTGTTCTTATAATCCTCTAAATTTCAGTACCGCGGTCTGAAGCCAACCATCCGACATATCGTCAGTTGTGTACTAACTGCTAACTGTTTTGTTTTGTTTTTTTCACAGAGTGGTAAGATATGTGGGGACACAATGCAGAGGGCCTTCCTTGAATGGGCCTATGCCAAATTTGAGGTTGACAAGCTGTCTCAGGTCCAACATTTTCAGTGCCCTGCATGCACACCCTCCATGTTGGCAGTTGCAGTGGATGGGAATCACAAGTTATATCGTTTCAAAAGCCAACCAGGGTGTGTAACATTCATGTACAATGAAATGCTAGTGAGCTAAAAATTACCTTTATACTGTAAATGTAACCCCCATCTATATATTTCTTTGAAGACCTGATGGGTTTTTTGATGGAGTATTTTTGGCCAGTGATGCTGAGGTGTCCTCCTTCGTTGATCACATCCATGGAATAACTGGACATGTAAGCTAAATTTATATGTGTGACACCACAATTTAAAATTTAAACATTATTTGGTTTATTTAAGTAAAAGAGTGGAACTATTGCATCAAATGTTATAATACATAACCCATATATAATAGACTTCTTATTTTGTCAAATGTAACTGTGTAAATCTCTGTATTTTCCCTCATCTGTTTAAGAATCCAGGGAAAGGGAGATGTGGTACGGGTCAGTGGACCGCAGCACGAGAGTCTGCCAACAAGTCTGCAAGCAAACTAGACGAGGAAGGTGTTGAAGTTGCTGTCTGCCGTCATGGGGTTTTGCTGAAGGGACTGAATATGTTCCGTGGAGAAATATTTGCATACCCATTATATCTCCAGAAACAGCTAGCTTCACAGACCGTCCAGTTTTTTTGCTCTGATGTGGTCTGCAAATATTGGCCATATCTGCAGAAAGTTGTGGACCACTGTCCAGAGTTGGAGGACTTGCTGAACATGCGCCCATTTCTCTCCATCATGCATGCAAAAGCGCATTCTTGGATGTGTGAGGTAATAATGACAATTAGATGTATTTCTTACCATTCGTACCACACATTATGATTGTCTGTCCTCTGCCCCTACTTTTTGTTTTCCAAATGATAACATTGATCTGAATGTATTACAGTTAAAATGGGGGGGGCGCAATCAAGAAGGAGCTGGAACAACAATCGGGGAGGAGGTTGAACAGGTTAACAGCTTCCTCTCCCGAGCAGCCATCTGTTCCAAGTACATGTCAAAAGCCGGTAAGCATTTTTCATGTTTAGTTGTGTCCAAATTGAGACCACAAGCCGACATATATTTTTTGTTTTGTTTTTATTATCGTCTTTGATCTTCAAGTGTATCTGTCCGAGCAGAAACACTTGACTCCTTCTCCACATAGACCAAACCAGAAGGTGTAACACCTCCCTACAATAGAATGCTCCCTTTGGTCAGGTTGAGTCAAATCTCTGCAGGTGTCCAGAGAAGAAAAACAGCACCAGACTTAAATATTTGCCATATTCCCCCTTCTTAGAAGGGGTTTGAACACTGATGCTCAGCCTTTGCATTTTAGAGTTCCATGCATAGGTGCTCCCTTTGAAAACAATTGTCTTGTCAGCACTTTTACACTGATCAAGATTCTCTTTATAATAATTTAACTTCTGACACATTAATTAAGTGTATTCTTTCCAGGTTTATGTGACAATATTGGAGAATGATCAGTGTAATATCTGACTTTTGGTCCTCACTGTGAACCTAAACTACTGCATATATATTGTGTGTCAAGTTCGCACAGACATGCTTACAATCCAGGCAAGTGGCTGGAACAAGCGAAAGGCAGACAACCTTGACCGGACACTGGCCAAAAGATACATCAAGGTACTAACTAGGCAAATATTTATAATAACATTTTTGTTTTTAAATTGTGTTTCAGCATTTGTTAACACAGATATTTCTTTCGGACAGACTGTACAAAGGATTACAGAGGCAGCAAAGGACCTGGAGAAACTCACCGCTGAGTTGTCTGTACAGCAAGACATAGTCCAGCAGTGGGTGTCTGATGTTCAGCAGTGGACCTCAGGTACATTAAAAGAAAGTATTTGATGGCATATTTTAAAGAACCATTTGGCTCTGCTCTTGTACAGCGGATCTGAAAAGAAGCTGATTGTAAACTGAGATGGGCATTAATTAATTTGTTTGTTGTCATCCAAAGGAGCAACAATCCAAAATGACCTGCAGAGGACCATTGAGGGGTTATATTTGGGCATCAAACAGCGAAAATTTCAGCTGTATCGTCAGTCTGGTGAGAGCAGAAAAGGCCACTAGTAATGCAGTTCTATTTCATCCTTACTGACCGCCAGAGGCGGTGCTTTAGCACTGGAATATCTCCATCTCGCGCATGCGCAGGTCGAGTGTTTATACCAACAAAGTCACCCATGACCCCTGATGACGCCGGCTAGCCTATATCTTCCGGTGACATCAGAGGATCTGTTCCTTTTTTCTTCTCGCTTTCACAGGTAGACGCATGTCAGCGAAATTCTAGCTGAACTAAAAGCGTCCATTGCCGCTCCGTCGCTGGTAGCCTTGTGACAATCTGTCGGAGCTGCGAGCTGCTCGCCCTCCAAGGGCTGCGACGAGCGAAGACGGGAGGTTCGTCACGGTTCGCCGTGAACACCCCGAAATAGAAGTCGGATCAGCCGACGCTACAACTGGCTGAGTATACCAGGCGTCTTTCGCCTCCTTTGAGAATATGTCTTCTCTGTAAAATTAAGTCGGTGAAGGCGTTGTGCTCGCTCTCTCCCGACATTTATGTGTGTTAATTACGGGCGCTAGCGGTTAGCATTGCCTGCTCGACCTAGCGTCTGTATAATCGTTACACAGCTGATCGTAAGCCCGCTTCGTTGCGGTCATATGTTGGTGAAGAAAGTGTACTCGCTTCCTCTCCCCACGTCTGTACTTCTCCTATATCTGTGAGTAATTGTACAACTTGTACCGCTTTTTATCTGTACTTTACCATGTTATGAAGACAGCGTGTGCGCTCTCTCGACATTTGCGTTTCTTGTTAAGGGCGCCTGCTTGACCAAGCGTCTGTGTAATCGCTACACCCGCCGGTTGTACCCACCTACAGTTGTAATCCTATGTCGGTGATGAAAGTGTACTTGCTTCCTCTCCCGACATCTGTACTTATGCTATATATGTGAGTAATTGTACAACTTGTACCGTTTTTTATCCGTACTTTTCGCATGTTATGAAGACAGCGACATTGGCGTCTCTAGCTAGCGGTCAGCATTGCTTTAATCGCTACACCGCCGGTTGTACCCACCTTCGGTTGTACTTTATATGTCGGTGAAGCCAGCGTACTCGCTCCCTCTCCCGAAATCTGTACTTATACTATATATGTGAGTAATTGTACAGCTTGTACCGTTTTTTATCTGTACTTTTCCATGTTATGAAGACAGCGTGTGCGCTCTCTCCCGACATTGGCGTCTCTAGCTAGCGGTCACCACTGCTTTAATCGCTACACCGCCGGTTGTACCCACCTTCGGTTGTACTCTATATGTCGGTGAAGCCAGCGTACTCGCTCCCTCTCCCGACATCTGTACCTGCTATACCTGCAGAGGCTTGACACAAAGTTTGTGTAATCGCCACACAATTGGTTGTACCCGCCTTTCGTTGTAGTTGTATGTTGGTGAAGCCTGTGTACTCGCTCCCTCTCCCGACATCCGTACTTATGCTGTATCTATGAGTAACAGTACAACGTGTACTGCCTCTCTCCTTTACTGTCATGTGTCGGCGCAGACAGCGTGTGCGCTCTCTCTTCGACATTTGTGTTTTTTAATTACAGGCACTAGTGTCAGCACTGCTGCTTAACTTAGCGTCTGCGTAATCTGTACATTAGTTGTATGTCAGTGAAGCCAGTGTACTCGCTCCCTCTCCTGACATCTGTACTACTGTTATCTGTGAGTCACTGTACAGTGAGTACCGTTTTGCGCTTTGTTTTTTCTTTCATGTGTTGGTAAAGACAGCTTGTGCGCTCTTTCTCCCGACATTTTGGTTGTTGCGCTGGCGGTCAACATTGCTTGCTTGACCTAGCGTCTGCGGAATCGCTACACCGCTGTTTGTACCCACCTCCAGTTGTAGCCTCAAATGTCAGTGAAGCCAGCGTACTCGCTCCCTCTCCCGACATTTGTATTTCTGCTATATCCTTAGAAGCTTGACCTAGAGTCTGTGTAATCGGTACACAGCTGGTTGTACCCGGCCCACCTCTCGTTGTGGTGGTATGTTTGTGAAGCCAGTGTACTCGCTCCCTCTTCCAACTTCGTACTTCTGCTGTATGTATGAGTAACTGTACGATGTGTACTGTCTCTCTTTTTTACTCTCCTGTGTCGGTGAAGACAGTGTGTGCGCTCTCTCTCCCCTGACATCTGTGGTTCTTAGTTACGGGCGCTAGTGTCAGCACTGCTTGCTTGACCTTGCGTATGTGTAATCGGTACATTATACATATGTCGGTGAAGCCAGTGTATTCGCTCCCTCTCCTGACATCTGTACTACAGTTATCTGGGAGTAACTGTACAGTGAGTACCGCTTTTGCTTTGGGTTTTTACTGTGTTGATGATGATGATACACCGTTGGTTGTACTCTTCATTCTAGTCCCCTGTAGTTAGCGGACGTGTTCCACTAAGGCTAACTGTATTAGATACCTGTTGTGAAGGCGGTGTGTTTCACTCCCTTTCCCATCGCAGGTGTATACTACTACCTCTAGTAACAGCCACATCTTCAGCTGTGTTGCTAGGCGGGGATGGTTTGTATTCGGCGCAGCAAGCCGACCTTTTGCTGGTGAGGGCAGTGCTCTCGCTCCCACTCCCAGCATAGGCGGGTGCTGTTGCCCTCCAGGTAGCAGAAGTGTCCACTAATCCTAACTGTATTCGGCTGTGCGACACCTGTTGGTGAAGGCAGTGTGCTCGCTCCCTCTCCCATCACAGGTGTATACTACTTACCGTCAGTAACAGCCACATCGAGCTGCGTCTGCTCGGTGGTGACAGTCCGTATTGGCGCAGCAAGCTGACCTATGCTGGCGAAGGCAGTGCTCTCGCTCCCTCTCCCAGCATCTGTTTGTTTTTTCCACTCTACAGACGCCGACTGTCACCATGCTTGGTGACCACTCCTACACGACCTGTATGGCCTCTCTGCAGGAAGACCCTCTTCATAGCCGTCCAGTTCTGGGACCGGTGCAGTGGACGAGGATTTTTCCGCTTCCCCGCTGCCACGGTCGAACCGGAGGAAGATGTGCTCTCCGTGGCGGCTTCAGCCACCGAGTTCACCAACTATGGGGCCAATGTGGTTCCCCAAGATGCTGCCTCGCACATCTCTGGGGCGAGCTCCCGCTCCCCAGCCAGCAGTGGCGGGTATAACTCCATGGGTGCCACCATTCGCATGGCCCCGCAGGCTCAGCCGGCTCCCGCCAGTGCCTCTTCAGGCATGAACCAGCCCAGATCCCCCACTGTTTAGACTCGCCGCCAGTGGATAGCTCAGGGGAGAGTCTCGGGCTGATTATCGGCTTCTTTTTTCCAGCAGCAGCTCAGCTACTGGGCTGCTTTCACCACAGGCACTTAGGTGATTCCACCTTAAACCCCACGAGTACAAATCTCAGTTCCGACACCCCCAACCTACAGCCTGGTCAAGATGACCATTATACGTGACCAGGCAGAAAAAACCCCTGTCACCAGGGGGTTCTACTCAACTTACTTTCTCGTGGAAAAGAAAGACGATGGACTCCGCCCTATCACTCAACTTGAGGGGACAACCGGTTCCTGAAGGTCACGAAGTTCCACATACTCAGTACTGCATTTTCTGCGTACTGGCTTTTACAGGGGAATGGTTTACCTCAATGGACCTGAAGGATGCGTACTTCACGTCCCCATAGCACCAGGCATTTTCTGCAGCTTGCTCTCAGGGCCACCATTATCAGTCCGGGGTGCTCACTGCTCCCGTTCGGCCTCTCCCTTCACCACTGGTGTTTGCCAGGTGTGTGGCAGCAGCCCTCTCACCCCTGCAGTCGCAGGGCATGAAGATCCTCAGAGTGATTTTCACAATGAGCTGCTTGGTACCCTCTCAGAGTACACTTTTCTAGGGGGTTGACTCTGGATGCCGTTGCCATGAAGTCCTGTCCGTCACCTCGGCGTGTGGACGACATCCTCAGCCTCCTTCTCCTCTTCAGAAGGGCCGCTGCTTGCGCTACGCCCAGTATATGCGCCTCTTAGGCAAGCTAACAGCTTGTGGCTCCCTTAGGTCCACTGTCACTACGCCCCCTTCAGAGGTGGCCGAACAGTTTTCCACTTGTATGCCAAGTGGCACCAGCACAGGAAGCTTAAGGCATCACAACGCTGCCTCCTTGGCCTCCTGCCACCTCGGCCTGCTCTGGCCCCACGGAGGCTGAGATTGTTTCTTCTTCAGGGCACGCCCATGGGCTCCATTACATCCCTTCAGGAGACTGTCACACATATGTATTCCTCACAGCTACGGGCAGTGCACATGGCACTGCAGCTTTTTCTTCAGTTCCTTCAGTAGAGGCATGTGCTAGTACGGTCAGACAATGTCTCAACCGTCTCTCTGACATAATTGCACACACTCTGATGTAGAGGTGGTATTTAATATCTGGGATGTTTTCGGCAGGGCAGAGGTGGATCTCTTTGCCACAGAGGAGTCGACCCATTGCCCCCCTTTGGTTCTCCTTGACAGAGAAGGCCAGCCCTTCTCAACCGCGAGGATGCTCTCGCCCACGATCGCCCAGAAGCTCTTATCTATGCCTTCACACAGAGCCGCTGATTCCTCAAACACTGCAGAGGGTCCTCCAGCAGGGCCACAACCTGCTACTGGTGCCCCCCCCCCTTTTCTGGCCAGGGATGACATGTTTTTCCTCTGCTGCACAGGCTCTGCTGCACAGGCTCTGCTGCAGCTCACCGCGGCGTCTCCCCGACAGGTTGGATCTCCTGTCTCAGTTAGGGGGCCAGGTCTGGCATCCTGACCCTCATTGCCTCCAGCTCTGGGTCGGCCACTGCAGGGCACGACCTCTCGGCAGAGTGTTCAGACACAGCCCAATGTACCACTGAAAACTATGGAGCTTTCTACCCAAATGCAGTATGTGAACAGGTGTAAACCGTCTGCCTGGTGTTCCGACAGGGGCGAGGACCCCGTCTACTATACAACTACAACAATTCTGTAGTTCCTACAGCCACTCCCGAATGGCGGACGGGAGGGCTTATGTGGCGGTCTTTTCCTCTTGACACACTCAGGTCGATGACAACACCGTGGAGTGCCACAGACTCGTGTCCCTTTCCTTAAAGGAAGCCTCAAGGCTACAACTACCAAGGGTACAGAGAATTCTGGCTTGGGGTCTGCCCCCGGTGCTGCAACCCCCCCCCCCCCCGAGGCCCTGAGTTGAAGACTGCCTTTCTCCTCACCATCACTGTAGTAAGGAGTGTTGAGGAGCTACATGCTCTCTCTGTGAGGGACTCATGTCTGAGGTCGAACTGATGGCTCAGGGGTCACTCTGTGGGCGAATACGGGCTTTTCTTCCCCAGGTTCTGTCATCGTCAAACCTGGCACAGTTTATCCTCCCAGCAGGGGAGAAAAGGTCAGGACGGCCGTGCCCTGTCCAGGCCTTAAGAGTCTATATAACTTTGACCGCGAGCTTGAGACGGTCAGAACAGCTGTTTCTACTACGGCGTCCTAATAAAGGCCGCGCTCCCTCCAAACAGCGACTCTCACACAGAATTATGGACGGCATCACTCAGGTGTACAAACACGGTGGTTATCCCCTGCCATCCGGGGGAGGTGCCACTCTATTAGGGCTGTCGCTACATCATGGGCGGCTCTGCACGGCGTGCCCCTGGTGGGCATCACCAGCTACCCTCTCCAGATTCTATAGGGTGAATGTGGCCACCCCCACCCACTGGGTGCGGCCCCGTTGCCGCCTCTACCCTTTACTCTCACTGAGGTACGTACTGGTATTCCTCGGGACTTTGTTGTTATGGTCATCCAGTGCTAAAGCACCGCCTCTGGCGGTCAGTAAGGATGAAATAGAACGAAAGTTACGTATGTAACTACGGTTCTATGAATCCTGGATGACCGCCAGAGCGTTCTGTCACTCAGAATCCTCGTGGTTTCGCGAGAAGATTCTGCAGGAACAGATCCTCTGATGTCACCGGAAGATATAGGCTAGCCGGCGTCATCAGGGGTCATGGGTGACTTTGTTGGTATAAACACTCGACCTGCGCATGCGCGAGATGGAGATATTCCAGTGCTAAAGCACCGCCTCTGGCGGTCATCCAGGATTCATAGAACCGTAGTTACATATGTAACTTTCGATTTATGATAACATTTATTCACTACTGACTTATGCATAGTAGAAATAGCAAAGCCATTTATGATTTCTTTTAAGTAGTGTTACTACAAGTCAGAGCAGCATACTGAAAAACTGTCAAAATCATAACAAGGTAGAGTGCAATATCCAAATATTTCTTTAAAGTGCAGAGATGTCCTGACTTACCAATGTTGTCCTCTATATCAAAAAAATATGATAGTTTTCGTAAGTTATTGTACAATTTTTCAAATTATAATGAAACTTGTGATGCAAAAATGATCACACAGCATCTATCACAATAATCGTAACACAGCCTTATTTTTTTATGGTGGTTTTGTGTGGTCATCGTGTGAGTGCACCCTCCTTTTGTGTTTCTCATTGTAGGTGGGAATAAGTGAAGGCATCAGCTGAGAAAAAAAATTGCTCTTGAGAAGAAAGCCTTGGAAGTTGCCATCAATGACCACAATGCTACTGTGGAGGAAGACGGAAAACTCCCTACTCCCAATGAACTCCTGGCTGTAGACAACTACTCCTGGCCATGGGAATGTAAGTACTTCCTCTGAAATGCACTGAATACCAATTGCTTGATGCACACATCTTGCATATGGAATCTGATGTAAACACATTTTAGACACTAGGCAATAGCCCCAAAAAAATAATGCAGTAATTTATAAATGGATGTTATCGAAGCACTGAGGTTCTATCACATTTTGTCAGGTTTAATTTCTCTATTGTAGTAGTACACCCATAGCAGTAAGCAGTTTAGGGCAGGGTTGTGTATGAGTGGGTTCGCTGTTGGTGGATAAATAAGACAAAGCATGATCATGAGATTATCACCTGTTACTATCCCATATTATATATCCCATATAATCCCATGATTATCCCATGTTTAGGGGAATGATCCAAACAGGTTGTTTGGAGTTTTCAACAAATTTCCCCAGCTTGTTTGAAATTTGCTGCAGCCATCAAAATCACAAAATAAATATGCATGTCTCATGTCTGTCTCAATATTTTTATAAGAGTTAATATGTAAGATAACACTTTATGTAATGTATTGCAGGTCATGGTGATATGGAGCGGAAAAAAAAAGTTTTCGACCAGGTAATGTTGCTGGCTAGACTGAAAGAGGAAGAAGTAATTGTTGTTCGTGAAGTCAAACAGCACATGGAGTACATGAGGAGTGTTGCTGGACTCATTGAAGAGCTTACCTCTCAGCTCACTGAAGACACCAATGGGAAATGTAAGGACAATAAATAGTTTCTCTTTATTTCAATTTTCCTCTCTGGTAACCACTTGGCTTATTTGTTTTTATTTTAATGTCACATATTCAGGCAGTACAGAGGGATTGATGGAGAAAGGACATGAGGGACTACTCTGTGTGCTGAAGAAAAGATTGTGTGAAGTTGAAGCTCAACTGGCCACAGCACACGCAACATACACAAGTATTCTTGGACTGCAAACATTGTCCTTAGATGACTTCTCTGAAGAGGAAGACTTAGAGAATACTTCTTCAACTGATGAGGAACTGGGAGATTAGTTATTAGGGAGATGAGAAGATGTTAAGAAAGTTAGGGAGATAAGAAGATGTCTTCACTGTGTGTTGAACCCAAACATAAGTGCTGTAAATAAAATAAATGTGAAACCTGAGGCAATTTTACTGCTGTTGTAGGATTTCTTTGTGTTTAGAGCATGTACTGCAAATTCCTCTGAAACTGTAAATGTTTATAAATGTTTACATTATGTTAGTGTTGTGCATCCCTATATAGCTTCTCTGTAATTGTGTAGTTTACATAGCCTATTGTATTGTTACTCTCTCCAACAGCATGCTATTCCAGCTTATGTTTCCACATGTTAGTATATTAATTCTCTCTTTTTCTCTCTCCCTCACTCACTCACTAACTCTCATACACACATGCAAACACCTTCTCTATCAGACAATATATAGTCTATATTTGAACAGGGCATATTTTCTTAGCCCTAGAAAGACTGCTTTATTAATTTCACTCAGTAAAGTGAACTGTTGTTTCAACTGGAGTCATTTCTCTTGTTTGTTTCATGAATAGTTTTCATTTAAGCCAGTTTCCTGTTTTATCCCATTGTGTGAGTTGTTCCTTTCAGGTAAGTCTGTCGTAAGCATTAGGCCTATATTCTAAGGCACGGGTCTTCAACTACACTTGTGATAAAAAATATCATAAAAATGAATATTGTATCCTAAGTAATATATTATTATTTCATATATCCATTTGCCTTTGAATTGTATGTTAGTTTTTAGCCTTTGTCAGTTAACAGACTAATATTACCTGTACGATAGCAAGCCACTAGTGGGCGAAAATTATATTTTAGGCTTCATATTCATATTCAGCCAACCACAAAAGTATGATATACAGAAGACATTGGCCATGCATGTGCTCACTTAGTTCGGATCAACATACATCTGTGAAGTTGTAACAAGTCAACTGGGACTGCAGGCGCATAAGGCAGGCATAACAGCTGTCAAGCCTGGTGTTAAAAAGATAGTGTTGGAGGGGAAAAGTCACTGCTCTTGTAAATACTGTGATAATTACATTTGTGCCTATGTTTTGTGTTTTGTCTCTCAATCACGTGATTCTTCCTGTTGGGAAAACAAAAACGGTGGACATTAAGTGGAAAATTAAAAATTTCCCTTTTTGTCCTGTTATTATAAGCCTTCAAATATGCCCTGAGATTAAGGTTCAAAGATCAGTATCTCAAAGCAGGAATAATAAAGAACCTTCAAATTGATATATGTTACTCCCAAGGTCAAGACAATTCGAGTGATGTATGGGAAAGATTTTTTTTTTTACTTTTGGGACATGAGCCCTAACAGGTTCAGAGAGCACTTTGAGTGCTTCAAGAATGATCTAATACAATAATTCAAATCATTTATATACTATACATACATCAAAGGAGACAAAGTTAGAGTGACAATTAGGTAGACTAATAATACTAATTATGTTAATAAAGTAGGCCTTGATAGAGAGGCTATTAATTGGAAACAATAGGCTACATCCAGTCTAGGTTGTCTGCATGCAAATTCCCAAGTATTCCACTTTGTTTTCTATTAATTTGATATCTTAGCATTGTGTTTCTGCCATTCTTAACAGGCCTCCCCTGTTTCAGTTGTTTTTTTGTTTTTTTTTACCTGGTTAAAAAATAACTGCAGTACAGTGTGCTATTGTGCTCTTTTTCAGCAAGTTACTCTGTCACACAATGCATAATGTTATAGTTAGATTTTAGTTTACAAAAAAGTGTGTGCAGTGCTTTATTGGATGGCATGGTTAACTAGTATTTGAGGAGGATGCCTTTTTGGATGACCACCTCAGCTGCAGCCAGGCACCCTGCTAGAAATATAGCCTACAATGAAATTATCAATTTTGCAATTAAGGATTATAATATTCCCAAAAACAGAGACAGTGGTCTTTGGGTTCAGGTTACAGTAGATAGTCGACCTTTGAAATGGAATGACAACAGGTGATTCAGCCATAGTGGAGAGGGAGACAGAAGTGGGTGGAGGTCTGCCAGTATTTCTAAAAAGCATTGTTGAGCCTGATGGAATGGGGTCAAATACAATTGTAATTCTTGTGGCATAACTGGAATATTACATGTCAATAGAAATTCTCTAAAAAAAGAGTAACTTGTTTTTATATAAAATATCTCTGTTATTCCAAATTAGATACTTGCGGGGTGAGAAAGAACTAATAAATGAGATAAGAGATGAGCTATAATAAAAATAAATGAGAGACCATGCTAAAAGGACCTGCTTATGGAAAGTGCACAGTTCTACAGGGTGTTTGTCCACATTGTAATTACAGTTCAAAATAAAACTCAGACCACCAAAGTGAGAGAATGTATAGAGGGGAATAACATTCAAAATCAGAGTCTCAAAAGTGGCATCACGTTTTTACGTGTGGGCAACATCGCTGCGAGAGGTCGCTGATTGGCACGTGGGTTGCCCTATCACAGAGGCACAGAGGTCAGCAGATTGACAAGTGAGTGAGGGGTGTGTCCGCGCTTCCCGCCACCACCATTCATACTGCGCATCCTCACAGGTAGGTAATGAACACTCGTACTAATAACAACATGCTAACGGAACCTGAATAATAAAGTTAGTTAGCGCTGTCTAGGTCATAATTATTTACATGAATTTATAGGTATGTGGTCAATGACATAGGGGGTTTATCCAGCATTATATTTTTCACCGCGCCGTTATCTGCAGTTGGCGGGAATGTGCTCACCGAGGATAGAATGATGTGATAAGTTGTAAACTTTATTGATACCAAATTCACATGTCACTGCAGCAGAATCAAAATGAAATAGGAGCTATAGCAAGACAAGTGATAAACTCATACACAAAAAAATATAAGTATACATCGATGAAAACAAAAATCAACTTGGAGCTATATGAAAGATATGTATGGGTTATTGTTGAATAGAATCTGTAGCCTAGTATTTGCTGCAAAGGATAATAGCAGTTAATTGTATGTGATGCTGTGATGTGAAAACCATTGAAACAGTGCTACCTGAAGTGTTGATGTCTGACATGACTGATAATGCTGAAGTAGGCCAAATAACAAACATTTGTAATGTGATAACACTTAAATAATGCTGTTCCTTTGTCACTTTGGTTATTAAATGTTCATTGTTTTATATTGTAGTTTTATGATGCCGCGAGGATCAACCACAACAACCTGTGTGAGCTGCAGAGCAGCTATTGGTGTGGCTACCAAGACCTGCAAATATTGCCAGTCAGTGCAACCAAAAAAACAAAGACTGGCAAAAAAACTCCAGAAATTTGAGGCCAGAAAGGAGATGTGGTTGAAAAACCAAAAAAAAAAAAAAACCACCTCTCATGTTATTGATGAGGCATCTGTCTTGGTATGTGTTTAACTTGTTTCCGACATTTATAATTGCTTATATTTCTGTGTATTTTATATAATATATATCTGTATTTTCAGGTCGAAAAGTTAAACACGTTGGGTTACATGGCCATAGTCTTTCTTGGAAAGAAAAGGAAGAAGCAGAACACCTGGTCCGCACAAGTCCTCCGTCCAAAATGGCAGTTGTCAGAGCATTCTGAAAAATGCCTTGACAGGATGAAGGCGCTATACGAAGTGTTAATAAATGGTAAGTGTGTGTGATTATTTAAAATCTTACTCCACAGTCAACATAAAAATAAATGTGACAGACACAACAATTACACTTGGAAATTTTCTTGGTACAGCTGTCACAGGGCAAAGTGGGCCAAAAATAGCTATTCACCTGTTGCTTCATCAAATTTGGTCTTTGCTTTATCCAATAGGTATTTCTTTTAGAGGTGCAACAATTCATTGATATTTGAGATTATTAATCAATTATACAATTAATCACCAACAAGTTTGATATTTTATAAATAGGTTTGAGTCATAAGTTAAGTGAAGTTAAAAGATTCTCTGCTTCCAGAGTCTTACATATGAATATATTAATCAATGAATTTAATCGATGAATCCATTATTAATCTATTAATAAATTAATCAACAACAATTCTGATAATCAATTAATTGGTTCAAAGCTTTTTTCATGATTTAAACAAGATTTCCGATTGTTTTAGCTTCTTAAATGTTAATATTTTCTTAATTTCTTTGGTCTTGATAACAAATAAATCATTAAAAGTGAATTATTTTGGTTTGTGGACAAAACAAGACATTTGAGAACATCATCATTTCCAGGTTTGACAAACACTGCTGAACATTTTTTAAGGTTTAAGGTTTGCCATTTTATGGACCCAACGATCAATCGATTAATCCAGAAAATAATCTACAGATTAATCGATTATGAAAATAATTGTTAGTTGCAGCACTAGTTTGCAGACCTTGTTTCTTTTACTAGTCAGTGAGCTACACAGATCACTGATTGTCTGCCATCTCCCCTTCACATGAGGTAATGGGAGCCTACAATTTGCATCAGTTCAAAATCAGCCTTGCCCCATTTCTACAGAGAGCATATATTCCATAGGGAATTTATAGACAGAAGAATATAAAAGACATACCAGTACATCTCATTTTGGATCACACTCACTGCTAGAAAAAAGGGGACATTTGTTCTTATTACAGGAGGTTAATAATTTCTTCTTTTTGTACCATTGAGGTTGTACTAACCAGCAGCCCACCACCAGTCCTCCTCCCATCCAGCCCACCACCAGCCATCCCATCCAGCCCACCACTCGTCCTCCCATCCAGCCCAGCACCAGTCATCCCATCCAGCCCAGCACCAGTCCTCCTATCCAGCCCAGCACCAGTCATCCAATCCAGCCCATCATCCGTCCTCCCATCCAGCCCACTACTCGTCCTCCCATCCAGCCCAGCACCAGTCATCCCATCCAGCCCAGCACCAGTCCTCCCATCGAGCCCATCATCCAGCCCACCACTCGTCCTCCCATCCAGCCCACCACTCGTCCTCCCATCCAGCCCAGCACCAGTCCTCCCATCCAGCCCATCATCCAGCCCACCACTCGTCCTCCCATCCAGCCCACCACTCGTCCTCCCATCCAGCCCAGCACCAGTCCTCCCATCCAGCCCATCATCCAGCCCACCACTCGTCCTCCCATCCAGCCCACCACTCGTCCTCCCATCCAGCCCAGCACCAGTCCTCCCATCCAGCCCATCATCCAGCCCACCACTCGTCCTCCCATCCAGCCCAGCACCAGTCATCCCATCCAGCCCATCATCCAGCCCACCACTCGTCCTCCCATCCAGCCCACCACCAGTCCTTCTCCCATCCAGCCCTACCATCCAGCCCACGAACCACCTCAGCAGAAACGCGGTAAATTCTGCAGATATTTTCAAATAGCATATAAATCATGATTTAATTGATAGTCAGTTTCTTTTTCATATTTAATCAGGGTATACATAACCATGTTAAGCTAATCTGTCTCTCCTTCTTAAACTGGAATAATACTCTAAATGAAGAAATGTATTTAAATTAGTAAAAAAAAAGGTGACTGATTCTCGGCCACAATGTGCCACTAGATCTTTGGTGCCTTATTTTTTAGCTGTATAGAATTCACTTCAGTCTACTGTATATATGGACAAGCTCAGTATGTACCCACACACACATCAAAATACATGGCCATAACAATTCACATCCTATGCTGGTTTCTGTTAATAAATGATAATCAACTCAAAATATTGTGTAAGTTAGCCAGCTTTCATATTCTGTGGGGAGCGTGAATTGCTGTCATCATTATCAGTTTGTTCATATGTGTTTATACATTTATAAATTAGGCCCCAGGTGATCATACAAATCCCTATTCCAATGAATTTCCTATATTCAATGAATATACAACAAGATATTTATTGTTCAAAACAAAAAGCTTTATTGTTTGTTTGCAAAGATTCACTCATTTTGAATGTCATGGGGCATGGGTATGCCATGGACACTATACACCCCCATAGCATCACAGATGCTGGCCTTTGAACTTAGCACTGATAACAATTTGGGAGGTCCTTTTCCTCTTTACCCAGAGGAACACGACATCCATGATTTCCAAAAACTATTTTAAATGTGGTGTGGACAGCACTTGTACAACTTGTGGTAGCGACAAATTGTTTTAACTGACAATTGTTTTCTAAGGTGAGCCCACATGGTAATATCCTTTACAGCAGTGATTCTGACTGTCACGACTGCTCAGTTATTCACAACCAAGGATGACTTGCTTGTGAATTAATTCTAGGGATTCCCCTTTTATGCCCAAACATGACACTCAAGTGCTTCCAATGAACCTGTTCACCTGTGGAATGTTCCAAACATTATCAGTCTTGATCTTGTTCCAGGTTTTAATTAGCATGTTGCGGGCCTCAAATTCAAAATCAGTTAATATTAGCTCAAAAAAATAAATCTATATCATTTAATCTTAAGTTTGAAGATTACATGTCTTGTCTTTGTAGAATATTACATTTAATATAGGTTGAAAATGGTTGTCAAATCGTTGTATTATGTTTTTATTTTTCGTTTTACAGTTGTCCCAGCTTCATTGGAATTGGGGTTTGTAAAACACATTGAATCAGATGGACAGAATCTTAGTAAATCCTTCAGTGAGACCATGCAAGACAAAACTCCCATCGATATTGAGATTATTATTATTGAGATCTGTGTGGGAGGATCAACATTGTTTTCCCCCTCATCTTTCAGTCTTTTCCTTCAATTGGTCACCTGTTTGTACATCTTGTAGTCTATAACCCTTGGTAGAGCGATCAAAGTGATCATACACCATATGGTTAAACAATTTCCAAGTATTTCAATGCGTGCCCTGCAAAAGATTACAATCTATATATTTCCAATTGTAATGTGACATTATATATTTGTTATTGGAATAGAGGTATATAGACCAGTATTCATTGTAATAACAGCTCTTCACAGATACATTTCCTTAAACTCAACAGATATATCTGCAAGAAAAAAGAAGCAGAAGAATGCTGCAGCCTCAGTAGACATGTCTACAAGGAGGAAACTGAGGGGGAAAACATCACCAACAGGTTATTAAGCTTTCAGATACAGTAATTATTTTTCCTTAGCCAGATATACTTAAGTCATATTGTGTGTTGTGTGTCAAAATAGTTTTTGATACATTGATGAAGATGAATGAGGTCAAACTCAAGTACTTGTTTTGCTCTTTCAGAATGCAACCATGGGATCCTAGAAGGGGAACCATACTACCCAGTGAAGAGGGTGATCCGCTGCAAAACGCTGAAGGTAAGCTTTACAATATTAAAAGTCTTAGATGTACTGTAATTGCAAGCACCCCAACTGGAAACCCCTTAACCCCCTCAACTTTGATGTATTTTTTCAGGGGATCCAAATGAAGTTGGTGGAGTGGGAGCCCTGTTCACTCTGGTATGTACAATTTCTGATAGTTTTGATTAGAATTGTTTAATTCTTAGTACTTCAAACTTCAAGTAATAGCCTTGGCTTGTATTTGTGGGCGGCTGTGCCTCAGTGTGTCGTAGTGTCCTTAGGCAAGACACTGAACCTACACTTGCCCCCTAATGTGTCACTGGGTGTGTGAATGCGTGCACTGGGATGCTAAAGTAATAATAATAATAACAACTTTTTATACCAATTTTTATAACGATTTATATTTCACAAACACACATTGGTTTAAAGATATTTACAAAAGTCCAATGACTTGGGACTATTATTGTGCAACAAATAGCAGAGGTCTTTCACAATGGATACCTTCAGAGCAGAGGTATATGATTTCAAATAAAAGTAGGTAATGCATATGCAAACCTTAACTATAATATTACCATAGTCAGGTAATTAACTGTTAGGGTTAGTTTATAAACCTAATGAATGAAGGTGTGGCTTGTTGTTGCTCATTGAAATTAACTCATGGCTGATGAAAAGACCTAAATGAATATCTCTTTTTTATTACAGTGGGAAAACTTGGCCGGCACAGTGGGTGACAAAGAAGAACACCACAAATTAAGGAAAAATAAAGTTTACACTCAAGGAATGTGTATGTTGTTATACAGTTTATTAAAAAACATTTCCAAAGCCTGAAATACTCTCACTTTGTAGCAAACCAGAGAACACATACTGTTTGCAAAAGCTTGAAAGATCATCTCAGATAGATAGATAGATAGATAGATATAGCATATTTGCAATAATATAAGTACAATTAATTAACATCCAAGCAGACAAAAACTTGATCATACTGAAATAAGTTATTACTTAGACCAGACACATGGTGGCAGCACTGTATATATCATAAGAAACTTAATCAATAGAACACTGGCTATTTATTGAAATATCGTGATTGGGGAGTAATAACACAAAAGTGTTATAGTTATAGTCCATATTCTTACAAAGTGAAAATATTCAAACAGTTAATGATTCCATCAAGCAAGCTAAAAGGACGTCTTCTTCTACGTCCTCTTCTTCTTCGTCTTTTTCTACGTCCTCTTCTTCTTCGTCTTTTTCTACGTCCTCTTCTTCTTCGTCTTTTTCTACGTCCTCTTCTTCTTCGTCTTCTTCTACGTCCTCTTCTTCTTCGTCTTTTTCTACGTCCTCTTCTTCTTCGTCTTCTTCTACGTCCTCTTCTTCTTCGTCTTTTTCTACGTCCTCTTCTTCTTCGTGGGCCAAATGACGCGTCAAAAAAAGACGAGATCGCACCAAACAGGAAGTTAAAGGCTCCGGTAGATTTCAAAATTAAACACAGCGGGCATCCGATCGTAACTCGTCACTTTATCAAGATTAGTTTCTCCCGCTACCATGAAATAATGTGTTGATCAGTAAATCAACCTCAGACGCAAGGCATGTAGTGGGCGAGGGTTTGATCCGTCCAAACGGAGCGAAATCGCAAGGGTGTCCTATGTATAATCTGGGGCCACAGCTATGCTAAGTGATAGCAGCGTCCAGCAACCAAAACGTTTCATTTTCATGTTTTTCTAGCGAGATCTGAATAATCTTTGCAACAACGAGCAAGCGAGTGATTATGTACAGTCACTAAGTGAATATTATGAAAGTAAAATATATATTTCTCGCTAGAAATGTAATCAAAACGCATTTTTATGCAGGAACTAACTCAAAATATAGATTTATTTCACTAAAAATGAGAGAAATGTCCGCCATGTTTTTGTTCTCACGGCCGGAATCTTGAAAGTCACGTGACCTGGACTCAAAAGAATAGGCAGAAAAAAATGTAACAGTCATACAATTCAAGTACCATTATTGTAACCTGTCTACGTTTTTGCACTTTGGACCAACGTAGCCAGGGTACGTTTTTGTATGAGACTGGGTTGGAATGGAAGGATGGATGTATATTTACTGTAGTGTCAAAAAATTGTACTCCTGTCGGAAGAGCTCCAAAAGTTGAAGAAACAACCATACTTTCTCTCTTTTCTTTAAGAAATGTATTAGTTTAAGAAAGTTAACTTGAAACTCTACCTTTTTTAAACTAATGTCTCGAGCTGTCGCTATCTTAAACAGTGTTTTGGTACGCTAATTGGTAACCGTAAACTCATATTTGTTTGTGTGTGTGAAGAAGCTGAATATCTCTTACACACACATTCAACACAAGCTAGAGTTTTAGCTTGAAAACGCTAAATTTCGGTGAACGTTGCGTTGTAAGTGTCAGATACTTATTTGAGGGAAAATTAGTCCCAGCATTTAATGATGCCACCGAACAAAGCCGTGCTGTGACCATGGTGCTCCACTTACTATATGTATCATTGCTACAAGAACTCAGTGATGCAGAAAATGTTACTAAGAAGAAGTGAGTTGTGGCTGTAAAGTAAACAGTCAATAAACTCATAGAACCGTTCACTATATGTGTCCAGCCATGGCAAAAGGGTTCACATGTCTACTTCGGGACATTTGGAGTTATTCACAGATTCCGAAAGTGTGAAATCTAAGCTTTCCAACAATGTCAAACCCATGTCCATCTGATAATTTTTGAGGAAGATGTGGTCATTTGAATGTAGACACTCCTCAAACTGCTTTAGGGAGAAATTCAGCCTGAAAGATTTCGACCCTCTTGAGGAGCCAGGCCAATAGCTGCTCATTTGCATCACATTAACATGGTCACAACCCCCCACCCAGTCTAGCTGTCAGTGACATCTGATGTCTGTTAGCCCACAGGACAGTAACAGTGTAGCAGTTTGGAAAAAAAAAGGAATGAATGTAGTTCATGTCAATGTAAGGCAAGGCAAGGCAAGTTTATTTGTATAGCACATTTCAACAAGGTAATTCAAAGTGCTTTACATAAAGCATTAAAAAGCATAGAAAAGAGACATTTATAAAATCAGATATAACATCAAAATAAAAACAAGCAGGTAAAATTTAAAGATTAAGATTAAAAAATAAAATAGATACAAATAAAATAAAAAGATAAAAAATAAAATCAAGAGTATATATAAGGAATAGAGGTTACAGTGCAGTATTGGAAATTACTGAAATGCAGCGGCAAACAGAAAAGTCTTCACTCTTGATTTAAAAGAGGTGAGAGTTTCAGCAGACCTAGAGTTTTCTGGGAGTTTGTTCCAGATATATGGTGCATAGAACTAAAATAAAGAAATAAAATATATCTAAGTGTGTGAAGGAATATTTTCCAGACCATGGACTATATTATCATCTTCAATACCAGTTCCTCCCCCACAATGTGGCTGTACCCACTCTGTCCATCACAGTTGATATGCGGACTAAATGATGACATCACAAACGCACCCTCTTCTGCTTACTCTTCTGTGCTGTAACCTTTGGTGCTGGGCATGTGAAGTATTTTGCCTCATCAGAACAGAAAGGCCGGATTTTTTCAAAAAGATACGTCTGCCTGTCCATGGTCAGTCCAGGTGGGGCCAGGACGGGAAGACTGTCAACAGGGGGCAGAACTCCTGGGTTGCGCAGTAGCTGAAACTCGATAGGCTCTGCATCACTGTGAGTTTGAGCAAGCACCACACCTGGTCTGTTGGCATCAAAGCTGTGACAGAATAGAAGCACACAACAGGATATTTAAAACATGGCTCCCTGTTCACATGGAACACTATTATGTTCATTCGTGATTTTTTATTCATAAAATGCAGAATTTTGAATATGAATACCTAAAGTGCTGATAACTCTTGATCTGTGGGAGCTTTCGAAAGTAGGGACTCAGATGTGTCTGCCAGTCGATGGTCTTTACTATCACTCTGCCATCTGCCGTTCCAAAAAGCTGCGGAATATTGAGGCGACTTTCAGGAGAGCTGTGTTCCACTACCTGTTGACAGCAAGAACCACAATGAAAATAATTATTTTACTTTTCCAAAAAAATCACATTTTACACATTACATATTGCAGTCTATATAAGCATTTGGCTATTGTATAGAAATCAATTTATTCACATACCAAGAGCCTTAGCCAACCTCATGTATAGATGCCACACTGAGGCCTTGGACACATGGGTTGGCAGCAACTTCACATGCCAATCCTTATGCCAAGGATTCTGAAAAAAAAATAAAAAAATACTTATTTCAGATCATGGTTCATGTTAAAAGGCATTTAATCACTGAATCAGTATAGATTGATCAGTAGTATTGCTTGAATTATGTGTGAATGCCACACCTTTATGTGCATGAATTGCACGTGTAATTAACACGTTCATCACACATTGTGTTAATCATGTGTGATTCATGCATGCAAAGGTGTGGCATTCACACATCATTCAATGCAATGTTAGGTTTCGAACACGGGAGTTTCGTCTCAAAGCATTTGAATTATCAAACTGAACCTGCGGGTGTACAAAATCTCAAAGAGGGCCGTGACATGCTCCTCTTACGACTTATAATAAGCTCATCTGACCGAACAAATGTTTCGATGTGCGCATCATTCACATTGTAATAATACAGTACCGAGCTAGCGAGCTAAGCGAGCACAGCTTATAACAATGTAGCCAAACGGCGTTATGAAACGCACAGTGGATTATTAAAAGACAGCGTCTCTATGTGCGTCTGTATGTGACTTTGAATGAACACTAACATAACATCGATTAACAACGTTAATGAAAACTCACCCCATAAGAACTTCAGTGCATATCATAAGAGGTCCGGGCTTCCTTTTCGTTTGCAGTTTTACGTCTGTTCGCCTCCACAGAGGCGAACAGACGTAGTTTTTGTGACGATGAAGTCTGCGATGAAGTCTGCTAACACGTTAGCATAAAGATCGCTAGCTTAAAATGCTAACAGTCCACACACCAGCAGTCTCTGTGCTTTCGCTGTCCCTGTCCGTGAAGAAGCTGCTCAGCCACAGACTTATTGTCCTATTCTCTTTGCCTTCCTCTGTCAAACAAAGCTTTGATGATGACTGCTTTGATGATAATCACGCTTTAATTTCGCACTGCACACACACACACACATACGCTGGACATTCGTCACACTCTCTCTCTCTCTCTCTCTCTCTCTCTCTCTCTCTCCCCCTCTCACCCTCCGTATAATTAGCCATGTGTATTCTCCGTGATCGTCAGCTGATTGGCTGAAAAAACAACAATAGAGAGAAAACCCACAAAATAGAACCGGAGTCCTATTCCATTATTCCTAGCTGCGGTATTCAGGCGACTGGGCCTGCTTTGAACACTTTAATTTTTTCAAAGTAAACGCTTCGGACCCCGCGGGACACTCAGCTAAGAGCATCGAGGGGGCACCGAGAGGCAGGGGCTGGCAAAAAAAAACGTTTCCTCGTTTTGCGCTCGGCCGACTTGTTGCCTTTTGGTCCGTGGCGGGTCACATATTATTGATCATTCTGATGTTTACCTGCTTTTGAAATGCGCTATAGGTCCTTTAAACCACCATATTACAATTTCATGGCCCGTGTTTGTTTAAAACTGGTATAGTTAATAGAACACGTGTAGAACATTTGTGACCCGCCACGGACCAAGCGGGAACAAGTCGGCCGAGCGCAAAACGAGAAAAACAGGAAAACTTTTTTTTTTTTCAAAATTAGGGATTTCCGTTTTTTTCAAAATTACACAAGTTGAAGTTTTGAAGAAGCCACTTCATGCTTCAAATCACACTATTGTGGGTCTTAAAACCATAAACTTTGTGTTTGAATTAAGGTTGTTTTATCGCTGTGAATTGCTCCTAGTTTGGGTGTGGCGATCTCACATTCCAGAGCTTTTGTTGCTTTTTCAGCCAATCAGCTGACACTCACGGAGAATACACATGGCTAATTAATATGCAGCTCTCACTCAGAGAGAGAGAGAGAGAGAGAGAGGGAGAGAGAGTGTGTCGAATGTCCAGCGCTTATGTGTGCAGTGTGTGTGTGTGTGTGTGTGTATGTTTGCAGTGCGAAATTAAAGCGTGATTATCATCAAAGCAGTCATCATCAAAGCTTTGTTTGACAAAGGAAGGCAAAGAGAACAGGACAATAAGTCAGCTGTGGCTGAGCAGCTTCTTCACAAGGACAACGAAACCACAGAGATGGCTGTGTGTGGACTGTTAGCATTTTAAGCTAGCGATCTTTATGCTAACGTGTTAGCAGACTTCATCGTCACAAAAACAACAAACAGATGGATTATTCAGCGGCTGAAAGAGCAGGACACACACGGTAGTTGTCTGAGATGATGACGTGACGCCAGCACCGCTCTATCTCTTATCGAATTGGACATTTGGAGGCGAACAGGCGTAAAACTGTGACGAAAAGGAAGCACGCCCGGACCTCTTATCTGATCGGAGGCACTGAAGTCTGCAGGAATACCTTTCAGTTTCTTATTGGGTGAGTTTTCATTAACGTTGTTAATCTATGTTATGTTAGTGTTCATTCAAAGTCACATACAGACGCACATAGAGACGCTGTCTTTTAATAATCCACTGTGCGTTTCATAACGCCGTTTGGCTACATTGTTATTAGCTGTGCTTGCTTAGCTCGCTAGCTCGGTACTGTATTATTACAATGAGAATGATGCGCACATCGAAACTTTTGTTCGGTCAGATGAGCGCATTATAAGTCGTAAGAGGAGCATGTCACGCCCCTCTTTGAGATTTGTACACCCGCAGGTTCAGTTTGATAATTCAAATGCTTTGAGACGAAACTCCCGTGTTCGAAACCTAACATTGCATTGAATGATGTGTGAATGCCACACCTTTGCATGCATGAATCACACATGTGATTAACACAATGTGTGATGAACATGTTAATTACACGTGCGATTCATGCACATAAAGGTGTGGCATTCACACATAATTCAAGCAATACTACTGATCAATCTATACTGATTCAGTGATTAAATGCCTGTTAACATGAACCATGATCTGAAACAAGTATTTTTTTTTTTTCCAGAATCCTGGGTATAAGGATTGGCATGTGAAGTTGCTGCCAACCCATGTGTCCAGTGTGGCGTCTATACATGAGGTCGGCTAAGGCTCTTGGTATGTGTATAAATTGATTTCTATACAATAGCCAAATGCTTATATAGACTGCAATATGTAATGTGTAAAATGTGATTTTTTTGGAAAAGTAAAATAATTATTTTCATTGTGGTTCTTGCTGTCAACAGGTAGTGGAACACAGCTCTCCTGAAAGTCGCCTCAATATTCCGCAGCTTGTTGGAACGGCAGATGGCAGAGTGATAGTAAAGACCATCGACTGGCAGACACATCTGAGTCCCTACTTTCGAAAGCTCCCACAGATCAAGAGTTATCAGCACTTTAGGTATTTATATTCAAAATTCTGCATTTTGTGAATAGAAAAATCACGAATGGACATAATAGTGTTCCATGTGAACAGTGAGCCATGTTTTAAATATCCTGTTGTGTGCTTCTATTCTGTCACAGCTTTGATGCCAACAGACCAGGTGTGGTGCTTGTTCAAACTCACAGTGATGCAGAGCCTATAGAGTTTCAGCTACTGCGCAACCCAGGAGTTCTGCCCCCTGTTGACAGTCTTCCCGTCCTGGCTCCACCTGGACTGACCATGGACAGGCAGACGTATCTTTTTGAAAAAATCAGGCCTTTCTGCTCTGATGAGGCAAAAGACTTCACATGCCCAGAACCAAAGGTTACAGAACAGAAGAGTACGCAGATGAGGTTGCGCTTGTGATGCCATCATTTAGCCCGCATATCAATTGTGATGGACAGAGTGGGTACAGCCACATTGTGGGGGAGGAACTGGTATTGAAGATGATAATATAGTCCATGGTCTGGAAAATATTGAACTCTCCTTCACACACTTAGATATATTTTATTTGATATTTTAAGTATGTATCTATCTTTCACCTTTCTTGTTTCTCATTTTTATTCAAGTGCTTTTTGTAACAGAAGAATTTCCCTCTGGGGATCAATAAAGTGAATTCCGATTCGTATCAGTCCACTGAAGTACTTAAGGCAAATAACACTACATTGACATGAACTACATTCATTCCTTTTTTTTTTTCAAATTGCTACACTGTTACTGTCCTGTGGGCTAACAGACATCAGATGTCACTGACAGCTAGACTGGGTGGGGGGTTGTGACCATGTTAATGTGATGCAAATGAGCAGCTAGTGGCCTGGCTCCTCAAGAAGGTCGAAATATTTCAGGCTGAATTTCTCCCTAAAGCAGTTTGAGGAGTGCCTACATTCAAATGGCCACATCTTCTTAAAAAATTATCAGATGGACATGTGTTTGACATTGCTGGAAAGCTTAGAAATCACACTTTCGGAATCTGTAAATAACTCCAAATGTCCCAAAGTAGACTTGTGAACGCTTTTGCCATGGCTGGACACATTTATCAGTCTTTTATTACCACAGATAACATCTGATAAACAAAAACAAACGACAATGGCTATGTTTTCTGAACTGAAGATAAAATTTAGAAATGGTCACACCTGAACATTTAGACACAAATGCAGACTAAGCCTGTAACTGTCAGGCACACACAAAATGGCAGGCGAGAACCCAAAAGCATGACACACAAGACAGAGCAGTAAAGGTGTAACAGACATTGTTTAATTCAAAGGCAGAGTTCAGTAACCAGGAAGTCAGTCCGCGTGGCAAACAAATCCGACAAGGAGAAGACAGGCAGGGATCAAAACCAGGAAATCAGTCCATGAGGCACACAAATCCAATAAGGGGCAGGCAAAACGGGAAGGTCCACAGGTCAGAAGCAGGTTCAGGCAATATCAAGACAGAGAGAATATAACACAGTGACCTGGCGTCCCCATATGTCCGTCATAAAAAGAGTCATCCAGGAAAAAATTCAGGAGAATTCAGGGGCCATCAAGGAAAGAATTCATACCTTGAAGGCTACGACAAAGACTCTCTGGAGCTGAGGGGATGCCTCCAAAGAAGATATCATCATCTCAGTGGGCTGGAAATAAAAATGTCAACCAGAAGGTGAGAAGAACTGGGGTTGGCTGGATGGATTGGGATGAGGAAGGGGAAAGGTAAAAACTGTCTGTAAATGGTGGAGGAACCAGGAATCTTTCTGTAGACAAAACAGTGGCTGATATCAAAGTTATGTCTGAAGATCTTGATTTCCCCAAAAGGTGTTCAAAACCCCAAAGCCTTTCACAATATTCAACTCATATTGAGAGCTCACAGGTGGATGTTGATGTGCAATACAATAGAAGAGTTATATGACCAAATCAAGGTCAAAAACAGCAGCTCACAGCAAATGGCAAACACTCAATGAGCCTGTTCTCAGTGATAGATCTGACTGACAATAAACCGAATCAGGCAGTTAAGGATCTGTTGGTGTAAAACAGAAATTGCAAATCATGAGATTAGTAAAACTTGCACCACCATTTCGTGGGACGTGCTGTATGGCTCGACAACCAATAGTCTCAAGGATTCATTTTTGCTGTACATACTACAAGAGGAAAGGTCTGTCTTTCTGAGTTCTTTGGAGGACTTTAATTCAGTGGACAGATGAACTACATACTGGATGTACTCAATACATATGAATACAAGCAAGTCCAAACCAAGGACACACTCTCAATCAATCAATCTTTATTTGTATAGCCCCAGTTTACAAAACATAGTTTGTCTCACGGGACTTCACAGGGTTGGTAACATCCTCTGTCCTTAGACCTTCGACCAGGGTAAGGAAAAACTACCAGGGAAAAAACCCTTATAACAGGGAAAAGGGTAGAAACCTTAGGGAGAACCACAGGTGAGGGATCCACTCCCTGGACGGACAGACGTGCAGTAGATGTTACCCAAAACATACAATACATAATGACAAGAATAAAAAGTGAAAAAGTCTTTAAATGCTAGGGTCCATCTGGATCACTGGGTTTGTCACAGCCTGTAGTGAAGACTGTTGTGGTCAGAGACTTGGGGATGACGGAGTCTTCTTTCCTGTCCGGACCTCATGTCGTTCACTGGTGTCAGCAGAGCTGTAAGAGATTAAAATCAGTTAGAGTTGTGCTACATGTGGATTTATGTGCTACATCTCATGGGGGGACAAAGGGTAAGTGGTGAGGGATGAAAAATGCGAAAGTGAAGAAAGTGCGGCTCGTGCAAAGTCTGTGTGCTCATTCTAAGTGCATGATGGGAAATTCCCCCAGCAGTCTAAGCCTATGGCAGCATAAGATAGACTATTCTAATCAGGACATACCTGATCTAGCTTCGACTATAGGCTATGTTAAAGAGGTAGGTTTTCAGTCTCACCTTAAAGGCAGAGACCGAGTCAGACTGTCTGACTGAAAGCGGAAGTTGGTCCACAGGAGAGGAGCCTGGTAGCTAAATGTTCTACCACCAATTCTACTTCTAGGTATTTTAGGAATAACCAGTAGACCTGAGTTCAGGGAGCGCAGCGGTCTATTCGGTTGATATAAAGTGATTAAGTCACAAATGTAAGAAGGTGCCTGATTATTCAGGGCCTTGTTTGTAAGTAGAAGTAAGTCGATTCTACTTTTCACTGGGAGCCAGTGAAGAGAAGCCAAGACAGGAGTTATATGATCACGTCATCTGGTTCCAGTCAGTATCCGTGCTGCTGCATTCTGGACAAGTTGAAGGCTTCTCAAGGACTTACTAGGACATCCAGACAGTAAGGAGTTACAGTAATCCAGCCTAGAGGTTATAAAGGCGTGGATAAGTTTCTTAGAGTCTTGTCGTGATATAATATTTCTAATTGTCTTGATGTTGCGAAGGTGGAAGAAGGCTGTTCTACATATATGCTTAATGTGTTCATCCAGTGATAAATCCTGGTCAAACAGGACTCCTAGGTTCCTTACTGTAGTGCAAGGGACTGAAGTGTTACTGCCTAGGTTTAGAGCTCCACTTGAAAGTGGTGCTGTTATATCTTTTGGCCCGAGGACCATGACCTCAGTTTTTTCTGTGTTAAGCATCAGAAAGTTCAGAGTCATCCACGTCTGTATGTCTATGAGACAGTCCAGGAGTTTAACAGATGGGTTTGGGTCGTCCGGTCGTACAGATACATATAGCTGGGTGTCGTCTGCATAACAATGAAAATCTATGTTGTGTTTCCTGATAATGTTGCCTAATGGCAGCATGTACAGCGTAAAAAGAATAGGTCCGAGCACAGAACCCTGAGGAACTCCGTAGTTGACCTTAGTGAATATGGAGGATTCCTCGTTTACACTAACAAACTGAAATCTTTTCGATAAATAGGACTTGAACCAGACAAGTGCCGATCCTCTAATCCGAACATCTTGTTCTAGTCTATGTAGCAGGATCTCATGATCTATCGTATCAAATGCTGCACTGAGATCCAGCAGGACCAGTATAGAAGCCAGTCCTTTTTCAGAGGCCATAAGAATATCATCTTTTACTCTAAGTAGTGCAGTCTCTGTACTATGGTGGGTTCTAAACCCGGACTGGAACTTTTCAAATACATTATTGCTACACAGGTTATCGCACAACTGGGTGGCTACAGCTTTTTCTAAAATCTTTGAAATAAAAGGGATGTTCGAGATTGGTCTATAGTTACTCAGAATGCTACTGTCGAGAGAAGGCTTTTTAAGTAATGGCTTAATTACTGCCATCTTAAAGGCCTTTGGGACGCGGCCGCTCAGTAAAGACATATTTATTTGGAGTTCCGGACGCAGCGGAGGAGTGCAGACGTGTGTTCGTGAGCTCGCGGTGGTCGGCGCAAGCATCTGCATTTATCCTGATTCAAGCTCTCATAACTTTGGATTGTATGCAAGAGGTGAAGCTATTAAGAACCCCTTTTTATGGCAAGCTACAACTTTCGGTGTAAGAAGGGAAAGAAAACTGCAACTCGAACTCCGCGCCACGTACACGCTGAAACTACAACAAACATGGCGGACGGGCAAACGGAAACGTCCTTCAACAAACTTCTCGGCGCTATTCAAGAAACTAAAGAGGACCTCACAAAACATATTGACAAAAAAACTGCCAACATACAAACAACATTAACGAAAATCGAATCCTCAATCTCTACACTGTCGGACCGGGTCGAGGAGATGGAGACGCGAGTGTGTGCAAACGAAGACGCGTTGACAAAATGGAGAAGCTGATAACGCACCTCAAAGACAAAACTGACGACTTAGAAAACCGCAGCAGGAGGTCGAACATTAGGATTCGGAATGTGCCGGAACAGGCAGAAGGTCGTGATACCGTGGGATTTTTGGAAAAGCTTATACCACAAATACTGGGAATGGATAACTTCAGCTCACCCGTCACCCTGGAAGGAGCGCACCGCATCGGGAAGAGGTCGGACAGACAGCGGCCCCTCATCGCCAAGTTCCTGAACTTCAGGGATAAAGAGAAAGTCCTCCGGCTCGCCAGAAACAAAGGAGAGATGACGTATGAGAATAAAAAGATATCGTTCTATCCAGATTACAGCGCAGACTTGCAGCGTAGGAGAGACGAGTTCCTTGACGTGAAGCGGATGCTGCGAGAGAAAGAGGTGGAATACGCGCCGCTTTACCCAGCCCGGCTTCGCATTAAGCATCAATGATCTGTCAAGTTTTTCGCCACTCCAGCCGAAGCACGTTTCCTGAAAGAACTCCCATGTGAGTCAGAATAAGTAACATAAAGCTGACTAAAATGACTAGTGCGCAGTCCACCTTTAGACGCTGTTAAAGCGTGATTCCCACCGTTAATCTGAGAGGGAAAAAGTGACATGGTCAAGCTGTAATGTAGCAGCATATTTCTGTTTAAATATTTATAATAACTGGGACCATGACTGTTGTTACTCCCCAGTGATAGAACGGGATCATGCTTTACTTAACCGACTTCATTACCCTTTACATATTCTTGTATTATCCATAAAAATTATTATTTTTTATTTTACTCTAAACTTTGCCAATACAAGTTGTTATGAGTGGTTAGTTTTCATTATAGCAGTTGCTGGAGCCACCACTGTAGTTTAAGAGAATTACCTACCTAATGGGGTTTTGTTACGGGGGTTTTATTAGGCAGGTTTTTACTTTAATATTTAGGGGTTGTGTATGGTCTCTCACTAAAACTCAAATTACTACTTACGCACATGTACAGACTTTTTTTCTTTTTTTTTGGTCCAGGCTGAGTCTTATCATTATACCCATGTTCACTGTTCTACCACCAATAAACCCAACGCAGGAACACAATCAGACACCTTCAGACTTAAGTGCCATGATACTTATCCTACTAAGACATCTATATAAAGAACCTATATCATGAGTCAATTAACATGTATATCTTGGAATATTAGAGGAGTCAACTCACCAATCAAGAGGAAGAAAATGCTGTCATATCTAAAGAGGCAGAATGTAGATATCGCCTTTATCCAAGAGAGCCACCTTACTGACACTGAACATCTAAAACTACGTAGAGATTGGGTGGGTAATGTTTTCTATTCCTCCTATTCCTCAAAAGCAAGAGGTGTGGCCCTGCTCATTAATAAACAACTGAACTTTAAACTAAATTCAGTTGAAAAGGATAAAAACGGTAGATTTTTGCTTATAGACTGCGTAATAAATAGGAACCACATATTTTTGATGAATATATATGGACCTAACTACGATGACCCGTTATTCTTTAACAATCTGATTATGAAATTGGCTACAATTGGGGGCCGATGTGTTGTGGGTGGAGACTTTAATTTGGTCTTAAACCCCCTTTTGGACCGATCATCACCCAAAACTTCATTATCAAAGGCAGCAACAGCACTAAACCAAGGTATGAAAGACTAAGGCATAATTGACGTGTGGCGAAAACTCCATCCAAATCAGAAGGATTTCTCTTTCTATTCACCAACACACAATACTCACTCTAGAATTGACATGTTCCTGATGCAACAAGACATGATGCCCACGGTGATTGAATGCTCCTACCTAGCAGCTACCTTCTCGGATCATAATCCTATTAAACTCTCCTGGACGCTTAATACTCCACAACCCTCACCACGCAGGTGGAGATTTAAAAATTACATGTTAAAAGACCCTGAATTTATTTCATATATGACCACTAATATTGAAATATTTCTCGATGCCAATTCAAATTCTTCTTCACATGCCAACATTTGGGAGGCTCTTAAAGCCTTTATGAGAGGTCATGTTTTATCATACAATGCACATAAGGTTAAAAAAAATAGAGAGACATTAACTAAGTTGGAAAGCGATATTAAAAAGCTGGAACAGGACTACATTGCCACCAAAAAGGAAGAGCACCTTAACACACTAACAAAAACAAGAATGCAGTATAATAATCTATGTACCAACAAAGAGGAAGCTGCTATGGCCAGGACCAGGTATCACTATTATGAATTTGGGAACAAAACAAGTAAACTTCTGGCTTGGCAAATTAGAAAGGAAACATCAGACAAATTTATACACTCAATATCAACAGAGGATGGCAGAATTCTTGACGACTCAAAATCCATAAATGCAGAATTTAAGCAATTTTACGAAGAGTTATATAAAACTGGGCAGGACGCTGACAACTTCGGAGCAAAAAGGTTCATGGACGGTGTAACTCTTCCCAAATTACAAGAGGAGGACAGAGAACTGCTTGATGCAGATATATCAGAAATGGAGGTACTTCAAGCCATTAATTCTTTACAAAACAACGAGACGCCTGGGCCTGATGGCTTCCCTATTGAGTACTACAAGACTTTTTCAAAAAAACTATTGACCCCCCTCATGAACATGATTAAAGAAGCTCTAGAAAATACAAAATTACCAGACTCATTGGAAATTGCAACAATCACACTACTTCCAAAACCAGGCAAGGACAAACAGAAATCTGACTCATACAGACCCCTCAGTCTCTTAAATGCAGACTATAAAATACTATCCAAACTAATTGCTCTCAGACTGGAAGACGTTATACCAAAGATAATACACCCTGACCAAACAGGCTGTGTTAAAAACAGGCATGGAGCAGACAACGTGCGGCGACTGCTCCACATACTAAATACCGCTAAAAAAAATAGAAATCCGATGCTAATAATATCTATGGATGCAAACAAAGCATTTGACAGGATTAAACCAAGTTTTCTATTTCGGACTCTAGATGCTATAGGCTTTGGAGAGAAATTCATTCAATATATTAAAACACTTTTCAATGCTCCCAAAGCTAACATTCTAACAAATGACATTCTATCTGACACCTTCTCCTTGTCCAGAGGCTGCAGGCAAGGCTGTCCAAGCTCCCCCTGCTCTTCCCACTTGCGATCGAACCATTAGCCATCGCCATCCGTTCCAATACCTCCATAGCCAGAATCAAATTTGGTACAAGTGAACACAAACTCTCTCTATATGCGGATGATCTCCTCTTATACATAACCAATCCACACACATCGGTCCACCCTCTATTGGAATGTCTTAAAGAATATAGTGCAGTTTCAGGGTATAAGCTAAATTACACTAAAAGCGAGATCCTACCACTAAATATACAGGACAATAATATTAGAGCTCTCACTGACCCATTGAAATGGTGCATCAGTGGCTTCAAATATTTAGGAATACAAATTGATAAATCAGATGGGCAAATATTCAAGCAGAATTATACAAAATTATTGGAACAAACAAAACTTAACCTTCAAAATTGGATGGATCTCCCATTGTCACTCATCGGCAGAATTAATACTATTAAAATGAGTATCTTGCCCAAGTTTATTTACCTATTCCAATGTCTCCCTATAAATTTTCCCAAGAGTTTTTTCAGAGACCTTAACAAAACTATAACTCCTTTTATATGGCAAAAGAAAAACCCCAGGGTCAAACTCATTTCTCTGCAGGCTCCATATTCAACGGGAGGACTTAACCTACCAAACTTTAGAAATTATTACCTCGCCTCCCAATACCGACCAATTTGGATCTGGCTGCATGCAGAGAACAGTGAGGTCAGATGGGTCCAAATAGAACAACATGAGATGATGTCTATACCCTTCAAGGATATTCCATTTATAGGTACAAAAAAATGTTTAACTACACTCACAAACAATCCAATAATACTGAACACATTCGCCGCTTGGCAAGAATCTCACTCGCTTTTGGAAACAAATATTTATTTTCTTAGAAGGACACCTTTGTGGGGTAATCCCAGCCTATCACATCATATCGCTGACTCAGCGTTGAAGGGATGGAGAGATAAAAAAAAAAAAAATAGTTGCTGATTTATACATTAATGATAAGTTTGCTAACTTCCAGCAACTAAATGAAAAATTCAATCTTCCTAAACATAGTTTTTTCAAGTACCTACAAATCAGAGACTGGGTTAAGGAGAAATCTAAAGAAAAATTCCCAGATATCCCTAAAGAAACTCCTCTTGAAACCCATGTATACAGCAACTTATGCACAACAGCAAAAGGAATAACATCTTCTATATACGGTATCATTAATGGAAAGTTACCTATTTATGAAAAAACATCTACAAAAGAATAATGGGAAACGGATCTAGGCTGTGTTTATGAAGAGGTGGACTGGTATCATCTATTGGAACAGGCACAGACTGTGTTAATCTCCACAAAACATAGGCAAATTCAGTTCAATATATTCCATAGGACATACTACACCCCTTATAGGTTACATAAAATTGACAGCAACATTTCCTCCAGGTGCCAGAGGTGTCAAGTAACCGATGGTGACCTTTTACACATGTTATGGAGTTGCCCCCTGATAGAAGAATTTTGTAAACGTGCCATTGAACTAACCTCAAGGGTAATAGGAACTCAAATTGAACAGGAACCAAAACTGTGGATTCTTGGGGACACGAGCTCTGTGAAATGTTCGTGTAATATTTTGGTTTTGTCTTAGTTTTTTTTGTTTGTTTTTTATTTCCTTCTTCTTCTGATGTTTAAAAATCATCCAGATGTGGTGTGTCTGTAAGCTCTTACACTTATGTATACTCCTTCTGTAAAATATGATTTATCTAATTGTAACCTACTGTAGACGCTTGCTAAACACCATAAGCATCCTGCAAGAGCTTCTGTTAATAAAAATAAATCTTAAAAAAAAAAAAAAAAGACATATTTATTTGATCTAGTAAAATATTACCAACTTGTGGTAGAGCCTCTCTAAGGAGTCTTGCTGGTATAGGGTCCAACTGACATGTAGTAAGTCTAGAGGAGGAGACCAGTGAGGTCAGCTCCGGGAGGCTTATAGGAATAAAATGATTTTGTACGTGTACAGCTGGAGCCGCGATTAAGTCTAGGCTCGCTGTACTAAACTGGTTGTTAATTCTATCTATGATCGTTTCTATCTTATCGTTAAAAATGTTATAAAGTCATTACTACTCAGCGATCGAGGGATCGATGGATTCGTTGCATCGTGGCTCTCCGTCAGCCTGGCTACAGTGCTGAAGAGGAACCTGGGGTTGCTCTTATTTTTCTCTATTAACTCTGAGTAATAAGAAGTTCTTGCATGTCTCAGAGCTTTTTTATAGATATCAAAACTGTTGGAAGAACTATATACCTTTGCTGTGATACAAGATGGCGCCCCTGTGTTTGGCTGGCCGTCTCCCTCTGCTGAGTGTGTTACGGTTTTTGTTGTCCTTGCTGTTTGTTACACGGATTGTGTCACCGCTGCAGGTGTGTGATCGCCTGACACTTCTTAGTATTCGCGACTCTTTCGAAAAGTTAGCGATCTGTGGCTCTAATGGTCACTCAAAGACGCCGCCGCCTCTCTTGGCATCCATACCGCCACATCTACGGCGTCTCCCCTGTTGCTTACCTAGCAGGACTCGCCGTAGAAGACGCGGAAAGTGTTTTTTTTCAGCTGTCTTTCTCTTCAGTGTACACAGCCTATTCTCAAACAAAGCTTGGTCACTTGTTGAGACAAACAGCTACAAACAGAGCAAGAAGAACACAACAGACATCCATTGTTGTCTGTTGTGTCATGTTCAAGGTCATAATTCAGCATCACGCTACATATCCCACTGTTGCGGCCATAGGACACAGCCCACACCCTGTCGACCAAGTAAAGATACTGTTCTCAGTCAAAAGGCAAGCCTGAGCCTGGGCTTTACCATACAAAGAGGAATCCTTCCCACAAAACAATAAACCATACCCTCATGAACCCAGAAATATCAACTCCTCTTGATAGCTAACACTTCATGTACTATGTATTGTATGAGGCTACTACTCATCTCCTCCTCATTGCCCCTCTCATCCCATACTTCTCCTACCTCTCACTCTTTGATTTTCCTCTTCCATTGATGAGACAGATAGAAAGGGGGCTGCTTTTCTCCTGCCTGTCAATTATCCCCTGTCCATCTCTCAATCCGGCTTTAACGTATTTGGGAGATGCTAGCATCATCCCAGCGGGCTCAGTTGGGACAATGGAGGTCCATATAGCTGACCAGCCATTTGCTCAGCCCACATTGAATTGGAAATCTTCCATCTTCTCATTAGCATAACACAGGAGGTGCAGAGTTTTTAGACAAAGAGCCTCGTTTTAATGGAGAAAATCAATCTGTGGCAGGAAGCAGCAGCATTGTCTCCCATCAGCTGCACAGGTATGATCGCCCACGGTTACCTTAATCAGAAGTGGCAGGGGAGAGATCTGGACGCTACATCTCTGTCAGGGTAGGGAAGACTGAAGGTGGAGGTGGAGGGGTTGAGGTCGTGAGAGGGGGCATGTGTCTGCAAAGAAAAATGTTCCTATGGTCATGTCACTGACACTTACAAAGGCTACAGGATTACAGCCTGAAAAGGTTAGCAGATAGTGCAGCAAATAGTGTTAGCAGAACAAGTCATACGCTAATCAGCATATTTGTGATGTCATCACACTGTTTTTGCATTTCGCTCTTGTTAGACAATGTCTTTTTTACTTGCTGCCTTTACATCAGTCAGACTATATTTTTTCGGCTACATTGCACAATGACTGACATGTATGTATATATCGTGTATGTATTTGTGTTTGTTTTTTTTAGATATATTTGTGAGTGTCACAATTTTTTTTATTTGTTCAATGTCACAACCAAAAGTAATAGGACAAACTAAACAATTGTAAATCAATTTCATTCACTTTCATTGTTTAATACTTGGTTGCAAATCCTTTGCAGTCACTTACAGCCTGAAGTCTGGAAGGCATAGACATCACCAGATGCTGCTGCTGTAACGGTATTCAGTACCTGCTTGTTCTTGGGGTATTTTCCCTTCAGTTTGGTATTCAGCAAGTGAAATGCATGCTCAATCAGATTCAGGTCAGGTGATTGACTTGGCCAGATAATAATGGCAACACATAAAAACAACATGTTAGACGGTAGTAAGTCTAATTCATGACATGTACAAATCTGGTTTCTTTGTTTATGAAATGTATTGTTGTAGGTTGTGCACGTAGTAGCGGACATGGCTAACTAGCTAGCCAGCTACATTAGCCGTGTCCCGTAAGCGAGTCTGCGGCCGATGTGGACCGCAGCCACCGGAGGACTCGGAAGTCAAACGCTGTGAAATGAGATGGTCTAGCCTACCTCTTCTTTTTCTACTTCTTCTTTACGGCAGGCGGTAGAGGACGCTTACCGGTTAGCGTGCCGTCGCTAAGCGGCAAGCCGTCACCAATTCTTCCCGATTCCCGCAGCTAGAGCTACTTTATTAGTATTAGTGTTCGTAAGTAGTGTACTTAATCTGCCGCTAACTATCTTTAAGAATGATTCCTCATTTCAAAATAATTCATTATTATATCATTACACTTATTATTTAGTTGTAGTAGTATAGTTCTTAGGTACGTTTAGTCAGTGTTGGGAAAGTTCACTTTCTACATGAACTAGTTCAAAGTTCAGTTCACAAATTTTAAAATGTACTATTTCAGTTCATAGTTCATAACTCAAAATGTTGAACTAAGTTCACTTTTCCCTAAAATGAAATAGTTCATAGTTCTTTTTTTCTATATGTTGCTGCGAGCCATTATTTTTCAAAATTATTGCCACAGCCCATAAAGAACCACAGACAGCAATTATTTTATCAGTTTTAACACAGTAAATATGCGTCAGATTTCATCTTCATATCCAACTTTGAATCTTTATCTAATCAGGGTTCACATTAGCATTGAGAGGACAGCATTTCCCCATTATTGCTTTCATACTTTGTTGCTGTCCATTCAGTCCAAACTTGAAGCAGCTGCAGCTTTCACTCCAAAAGTTTATTCTCAAAAACATGAGGAAAAACTTGCTGCCTGAACGGTCTTTTTAATGAGGAATTATTAAAAGAAATGCTAGCACATACCTTCCCTGCTGAAAAAACCAGCTTAGATTGACCAGGCTGGTCAGGCAGGCAGGCCTTAGCTGGTTTAGAGGGGTTTTGGACACTTTAGCTGGTCACAGTGGTCCAGCAAACCATCCCAGCTTAAGCTGGTCAGGCTGGCAGACCAGCCTAAGCTGGGATAGTTTGCTGGTTTAGAGGGGTTTTGGACACTTTAGCTGGTTAAGCTGGTCACAGTGGTCCAGCAAACTATCCCAGCTTAAGCTGGTCAGGCTGGCAGACCAGCCTAAGCTGGGATAGTTTGCTGGTTTAGAGGGGTTTTGGACACTTTAGCTGGTTAAGATGGCCACAGTGGTCTAGCTGGGCACCATAGCTGGTTTAGCTGGTCACAGTGGTCTAGCTGGTCACCATAGCTGGTTTAGCTGGTCACAGTGGTCTAGCTGGGCACCATAGCTGGTTAAGCTGGTCACAGTGGTCTAGCTGGTCACCATAGCTGGTTTAGCTGGTCACAGTGGTCTAGCTGGGCACCATAGCTGGTTAAGCTGGTCACAGTGGTCTAGCTGGTCAGCCTTAGCTGGTTTAGAGGGGTTTTGGACACTTTAGCTGGTCACAGTGGTCCAGCAAACCATCCCAGCTTAAGCTGGTCAGGCTGGCAGACCAGCCTAAGCTGGGATAGTTTGCTGGTTTAGAGGGGTTTTGGACACTTTAGCTGGTCACAGTGGTCCAGCAAACCATCCCAGCTTAAGCTGGTCAGGCTGGCAGACCAGCCTAAGCTGGGATAGTTTGCTGGTTTAGAGGGGTTTTGGACACTTTAGCTGGTTAAGATGGCCACAGTGGTCTAGCTGGGCACCATAGCTGGTTTAGCTGGTCACAGTGGTCTAGCTGGGCACCATAGCTGGTTAAGCTGGTCACAGTGGTCTAGCTGGTCACCATAGCTGGTTTAGCTGGTCACAGTGGTCTAGCTGGGCACCATAGCTGGTTAAGCTGGTCACAGTGGTCTAGCTGGTCACCATAGCTGGTTAAGCTGGTCACAGTGGTCTAGCTGGTCACCATAGCTGGTTAAGCTGGTCACAGTGGTCTAGCTGGTCACCATAGCTGGTTAAGCTGGTCACAGTGGTCTAGCTGGTCACCATAGCTGGTTAAGCTGGTCACAGTGGTCTAGCTGGTCACAATTGCGGTTAAGGATCCAGGGTACACTTTTACCTGATTACCTTGATGGCTAAGCTGGTCATTGATGATGATGATGATGATTAACACAATTACTCGAGCTCAGTAGTTTCACACACATAAAGGCTTCTTTCCTCACCCACAAAATAAGTCCAGAAAAAAATAATCAATGGAGAACAGACTTGTTTTGAAATCTGCAAAGCCACCTTCCTGCACTGTTGAATGTAAGATATATCAGCAAATGAAAAGTTCAGGGTTAATGACAAACAATTATTGAACGTAAAACAATTACAGTACACATTTCACCTTAAAAGGTACCAGAATGTATTCATTTTATTATTATAAAATACTTCCCACATCAAATTATTTTAAGCATATTTTATTATTACATATTTATTATTAGTATTAGTATTATTATTACATAAACAACATTAACAGATTTAAATACCAAAACACATAACAAAACTAACTCACATAACAAGAATAATTACAATTAAAGTTATTTATACAGTTTTTTTTTCTTCTTTCACTAAATCTTGGATTTTTTGGGATATGTAGTAGCCTACCAGCTTGCCTCTTTTCTCCAACTCTGCCTTCTCCATGTTTTGGTTTGTCAGCCAACTATGAAAGCACTCTTGTAAAGAGAGGGAAAAAGTTATTAATGTGCAAAAAATACACCTGCATCACTTGATTGCCTTGACTGTTTTAATACAGTTTTGAATGTGTTAGTTTAGGATACCATTCAGTGTAGGGAGATGTGCAGCATACCTTTGAGGGTCTGAATTTTGACTGGTGTCAGGGGAGGCTTTGGTTCGGTGTTCTTTGTTGGGCACTCCTTTCCTGACACACTTCTTCCCCTCAGTTCTGCCGTGCCCCAGATGGCCACAGCCAACTCCTTAACAAAGAGGGACTCTTTGGTGCTTGTTTGGATTTTCTTCCACACCTCCTCACGCAGCCACAAGTCTCCGCCAATGTTAATCTTAAAAGAGTTATATTTTCACAGTGATTAATATCAACTAAATACCTGAGAGACAACAAAGTAATCAACATTTAAAGCATAGAATGAAGAATTGTGCATTTAGAGCTTTATGTGCTGTAAGAGCTTGAATATAGCTAGTAATGGTCATACATTTGTTAGATGATTAGAAAAGCTAATTATAATTTAGTTTGGTTTCTGCTAAATGTGTATTGTTAACACATTAGCCATAAGAATTTTTGAGCCAAGGCTGTTTTTCAGGTAGATTTTGGGTTTGTTCTGTCTTTGTCTTTTTTTGTTGGGATTTTTTTTATATGGTTATGTGTAAAACAGTGAATATGATTAGTTTATATTACAATTGGAAAATTACAAATAAAGTATTTAAAAAAAATAGAAATTTGAGCCAAGATAGTATGAACATAATGTTACTAATGTTTTCTAATATCTTTGTCCTTTTGTGGACAAATTGGTAAACGGAAACGTGTTGGTTTATGCCATCCATAAGGATTAAAACAGGAGTGCTCACATGCACACACTTCTGATTTGGACACCATATAAGAGTGAGTAGTTCAATTAAATTTTACTTATAGTGCCAAATCATAACAAAGGTTATCTCAAGTATTATATAGTACCTTTCCATCCTTTTTTTAAAAACGGCTTGGGCAATTTGTCTGCTGAAGTGATTCCCTTTCAGGAGAGTGCTTGCTGTTGCTTGCTGTTGCTGTCTCTGATTCATCCTCTACAGAATGAAGACATGTAACATAAAGGAGAAGCAGAAAACGTTAAGCAATAGTTTTAATTAATATTACCTTGGATACATATGAAGACTAATACGTTTTGTGCAATGACAGCAGCTATGTGAAACTGTAAGACAATCATTACACATCTGAATATATACAAATAAATAGTGTCCATTAACATAATGTGAATGCCAATGTGACTGCACTGCAGGGATACCATTTGTGCACATCCTGTCGTTTTTGTAGTAGATGATGAATATTTTAAGAAAAACTAAAATGACCAAAAAAACTATTGTGCTTGAAATTATTATTTTTTTTGCAATTAAAAAAACAAATATACTCACTTTGAGAAAACATCTGTTTCACAAGCTGATCAAGATTGTCTTGTAGAGTTAAGTTTGCCTTTCTGTAGGTGGCCACTTCCTGTTCCAGCTCACTGGTTCTTTTCTCCAATTTAGTAGATCTGTTTTATAAATTGAAGAAAATAAACAAGATACAAATGTTTACAATAGTCTAATGATCACCACTTTTATAGAACTGTACATGATTTTATGGAAAAACAAAAGATGCTACCATTAATATCAAGAAAGTACAATTTGTTTTCTTTCACAATGTCTTACTCTTGTTTGTAATGTTCCAACTCTTGTTTCAAATTCTGCTGCTTGTTTTGCATTTGGTTATGTTTCACTCTCAGCTCATCATATATTTTCTGAGGAACAACTCCTCCATCCTCATCAGTGTCTGATAAGAGAGTCTCCTCCCGCTTTCTCTTCTTGCTTGGGAAAAGAGGATTGGTTTTTTTCATTGTTTTTTTTTCTGCCAAAATTTCCATGAGACTTTTTTTTTTCCCCCCTCCTTCTGCTTCCTTGATGGATTTCTATAAAAATGAAACAGAAAAGCGGACAAACAAGCAACTGAGACTGCAACGTGAAGGAATTACGGTACAAATGGTACAAGATAAAATAATACAAATCACAAATCAATAACACAAACATGAGTGACATAGAGTTATCACACTTGATAAAAGGCAAATTCACAAATATTGTCCTTTTCTTTTGTGTAAAACATAATCATGTTAGTTTTGCGCTGTTAGACCATTAAATAATATTTAATGGTCTAACAGCTACATACTATAGTATATGCTTAAATTGCTGATGATCATTTTTCAAAGGACACGTTTTTCAACTGAACTGGTTCTTTGAAAGATGCTATACCACCTAAAAACTTGCAGAGACTTGGCTGGGCTAGCTGGAGGGATAATTTCTATATATTATATGTTATTTTGATTAGTAGCATATTTAGATGTCATAATTTTAGTAAATGCACCACAGAAATGTGAAACCTACCCATTTTCAAATGAATTTGGATACTGTATACTAAATAATGTAAGTCTGACAAAAAATAATTATCAGAATGTTGTTCCCAATAGGGAAGGTGAAGTGAGGCTGGAGAGGCTAATTCAAAGGCGGTGATGGAGTTTCTGAAGAGGAGGAGTACGAGGAGTGTACGGGAGAAAATGAGGGGAAAAGGGCCTAGTAGTATATGTTTAGATTATTATAATTATCTAAATTATAATTATATTATAATTATAATTATAATTTTATAATAATTATCTAAATATAATTTAAACAATTATAATATAATTATCTAAATATAATTTAGATAATTATAATTCGGTAAGAGCCTGACCCACACCCCGGGTCAGTAGGTGGCGATAATGCCCCATAATGTTGGTGACCAGCCGCCCTTAAAAAACAATAATAATAAGAAGAAGCAGCAATGCTAAGCTTTCATTCAGCGGCAGGTTAAGTTTCCTAAAACATACCGCTTTCTTCTTTAATTCACTCTTTTCTTTTGACGGTCCCTCATTTTTGTCCACTGCCACATCTCCCATCTGGACTGTCGGCACTCGGATCCTTTTTTCAGGATTGTCAACGGAGTCCTGGATCTTTGCTCGGGTTTCTGTTAAACGGTAAGTGGAAATATAGCTTCCGTCAATGTTAAATGGCAATATAAACCAGTTATCGTCATCTCAACAGAAAGCTGACTACCAAACATCCGATTTAGATTAGAAATTAGCTAACTTCGCCATTATGCTAACTCGTTAGTAAGCTAACGACACCGGTAGCTTGTTTAGCTAGGCGACTGTTCTGTCACATACCTTTGACTAGGAGTACCTGGCCGTTATAGTACTTCTCTTCCCAAAGGATGGGATAAAGAATGTCTCTCTGGTAGGTTTTTATGTTGAAATTTTGAATATCACCAATTGGCACAATAGCTTTATATCCGTCAGTATATCTAACGAAGGCAAACATCCTAAACAATCTGCTTCTCTCCGGTTTCTATTTCGCGCTGTTTGACTGTGTCCTCGCGCTGTCTGATATTCGGGCACGAGACACAGAATGTTCTAGTCAGATCTGAATCACATGAATATATGCTTACACTCAGGGCTGTAAAGTTATACCGCTACTCGAGGCACAAATGGGCAAGGTGAGACTCTGGGAGTTACAATAGTGGAGTGATTATTGTTCTTAATGGGGCAGCTGTGGCTTAGTGGTTAGGGCTTCGAGCTCGAGACCGGAAGGTAGCCGGTTCAATCCCCGACCAGTCCGCAGCTGAAGTGCTGTTGAGCAAGGCACCTAACCCCCTCACTGCTCCCCGAGCGCCGCTCACTGGCATGGCAGCTCACTGCGCTGGGTTACATGTTCTCCACCTCACTGTGTGCTGTGTGTGTTCACTAACTCACTGCAGAATTGAATTTCCCCTTGCGGGACTTAAAGGGTTCTTAATCTTAATCTTAATTATATGTTCACTTCTTAATGAATTATGAAATGTCTGATTCATAAAGGACAACTGAATGAGATTAATTTTAAGTCACCCATTTCAGTTTTGCTTTATGAATCAAACGTGTGTTTTACAAGCAGTGGACATTGATATCACTTCTCGCTGTTATTTGATTACATGTTAATATATGGAAAGTAAAATTGGTTATACATACCTTACTGGTGCTGCCTGTAATCTTCCCATGTTGCTTCTTGATGTCTGCCTGTGTAGGCCACATTGGATGTGAGGCATAAACCTGTCTTCAGACATAATTTTGTGGGATTTTTGTCAATCATATCTTGATATGTCTTGATGAGGGATGTAGCTTTTAATGATGTTGTTACTGATGTGATCACAGACATTTTCAATCAGTGCGCACTGATAAGAAAATACGTCACTCCATAACTTTCACTTTAAGATGAACATGATATGTTTTTAAAAATTAGAAGCCTAACTATATATAAAAAGGATTTAAGTATTACCATCATGTTCATGCAACATTATTTGTACTTGTTAGATGCCAAAATGGAAATGCAAGAAATACCTGGAGCCTTCCAGTCGCTCAGAAATTCCGAGAACCACACAGAGACGAATTCTTCAACAGGAGGCTGTAATTGAGGTATGTATCCCTAGTGTAAATATCTAATTATGTGTTTCATTATCCCGATCCTGCAATCAATTGGTTATATTTACCAATGATTGAATATATTAGTCCAGTACATGCTCTTAAATAAGTGATAAGTGAAGTATGTGATGAGTAGACACCAGCCAATTTGATTCATGATGGAGGTGACGGTGACCATGATAGATGGCAACATGTGGTCAAGGTAAATGTCTTGAATTTATTTACTTAATAATTGTAAATTATTAGTAATAGTTAATTAAAGATATTGTATTTAGAGCTGCAACTAACAGTTATTTTCATAATCGATTAATCTGTCGATTTTATTTTCTCGATTAATTATTTGCTCCATTAAATATCATAAAACCTTAGAAAATGTTGATCGGTGTTCTTCAAACCTGGAATTGATGATGTTCTCAAATGTCTTGTTTTGGCCACAATCCAAAATGATTAACTTTTAATGATTTATTTGTTCTCCAGAGCAAAGACATTTAGGAAACACTTTTAACATTTAAAGGTGAAGTAAGTAGTTTATAGTGCCATCTAGAGGAGAGGCTGAAATTTACAACAAAGAATTGCTCCTCTGCTCACCCCCTCCCTTCCCTGAGCGCTACGGTATCCTCAGCTGGTCAAATGTCGTCCTCGTCGTCTTTCTCCATGTCAGCAGATGAGGTTCGTGAGGTGAGGGAGAGGGCGGAGCTACCGCGGCCGTAGCAGACGAAGCGGAGAGAGAGGAGGCGGGACTTCCGCTACAAGTAAAGCGACGCTTGACTTGTTCTCTCGCGTTTGTCCTTACAGGCTCCGGTAGAAACATAGCGTCTCGCTGCTAACAGTGGCTATGCAACAGCGGCCCACGACCATATTTTTTTACATGACTTTTTGAAACACTACGAAAATGAAACAAAGAATATTATACAACGACTAGACAATGCAGGAGCACATAATATGTATAAAAGAGTGGATTTTTGGTTATATAAACCCATAAATACTACACACTGTCCCTTTAAGAAGCTTAAACAATAGGAAATCTTGTTTTAATCATGAAAAAAGCTTTGAACCGATTAATCGATTATCAAAATAGTTGTTGATTAATTTAGTAATGGATTAATTGTTTCAGCTCTAATTGTATCTGTTCCGTATCTGACCTTGAATAATTTTAACTGAAGTCAACTTTCTTTAAAAGAATCAGGTTTCTTTAGATGAGAAGAACGCCACTGCATGTGAAGGACAGCCATTGTTGATCGAGGTATATACACTCAAATGGTTGCATTGTGTTGTAAGCGATCCACGTGTTTGCATTAATGTCCATGTTATCTTTTGAAAAGGAGGGCAGCCTGCATTGTCCCCAAGAAATGCTAGCTGGAGTTGAGAGTCTGCAACTTGTGATTGAAGTATGTACTCTCAATCTACTGCCACTATCCTTTTCACTATATTTATTCAGTTGCATAAGTGGAAGAAGTCTTATATGCACACATTTTTTCTCTAAAGTGTATTTCATTACTTTATAAGGACGACGCTGCCTCAGATATTTCAATACAGTCCAGAGAAGAAAGAACATGAACATGAGAGAGGGTGTCCTGCAGTAAAACTAAATAACAGTTGAATTGCCTGTGTTTTCTGACTGTATTTGAAAATATGTTTTTTAATTGGCTTATGAGTGTAATGCATATTTACCGTGAGTACAATGCAGTTAATTCATTCACTCATTGTAGAATTTCAGACTGATCCATGTAATCTTAGAGTTAAAGTTCTAGTTCATTTGATCAGTGTGAATGCACCTGTACCCAAGGCTTTCCCCCAAAGCATTAAAGCATATTAGATAAATGTATATATGTATACTTCACAATAAAATAATATTTATGATGAACAAAAACAGACAATTTTGCAAATAATGACGAGGATAAGTGTATTTAAAACAGATTAAATATATGTAATTTAATGTTGAGTGTGGTACATTTAATAAAGCAATGATTGCAACCGAATGTCTCATTACTATTATAAAGATATTGGTAGCAAATGCATGTAGTCTTATAGTCTGCCTATATTCCATCACCTCACTGGCAGCTGGGCCTAAGCACGGAGTTACATGTTTCCTCTTCATTTTCATTTCAGATATCTGAAATTAAAAAAAAACATTCCATTCCATTTTGACTAGGAAGAATTAAATTACACATATCTGTAATACATACCCAGTCTAGCTATTGAATGTTAAAACGTCCACTTGCACTTTTTAATGATTTAGATATCTTGAATTGAATTTTGACTAGGAGAAATAAAGCTTTAGATATCTTGAAATAACATTACTAGTTAGAATGTTATTGCGGATATATTTAATTACCATTCTGACTAGTGAGAATACAGTTTTGACAAGGAGAAATTCTATTATGGCTATCTAAAATGTAATTACATACAGGGGTGTGGTTCGATTAAATGTTGAAATGGCTTGTACTATCATTTTCAGCAGAAATGAGATATATCATTTCATTCAATTACTTCAGATTTGGTCAGATAAAAATATTCAAAAACAGCCAGACAAAACTAAATCTCCAAGGGGTGATGACGTTTAAGCAAGCAGCAATTGACAGTTCTCTATGCCTTGCTGGAGGGGCCAGGAAGGTAGTAGTGTGTAAAATATGAGAATAAATAAAAATGTTTTAATTCAACAAGATAAATGGGTTTGGACTCATTTCTACAACATGAATTAGATTGTTTTGTTATTGTTATTATTTGTTATTGCTTTGTGCTATTTTCAATTACATATTGGGTTTACATTCTGTATTTATATTTTGCAGTGTCACAACTTTTTGGGAAATTAAGTTGTACTAATGTACATATCTTCTTTTCAAGGACGATGTTCACTCAAATTACTTGCAGCATGAGACAGATGTACCTGGACGTGAGAGACCGCATCCTGCAAATTTGGTACATTTTCAGAATGACATCTTTTGATGAGAAAGAGTCCACTCTGAAATGATTGTGACATGTGAGCAGTGATGTGCAAGTTTAAGAGGTGTATATATATATATATGAGGAGAGGCGTGACATGAGAACATGAGTTTTATATCATTTCGGGAAAAAAATTACATTACACATTATGGTACATATACATCCATAGTTTTTATTTTTCAGTTTTGGCATTCTTACACTCAATACAGTTTTTTTTCTTTTATAAAATAAGTAACTACAAATTATTTTCAGTGTAAAAAGAACAATTGCAAACAAGTGACAAGTCATGTTCACTAAGGATCTCCCATAAACTTACAGATATCAATGTCTTGTCTCCCTATTTGACATGAGAACACAAAACATAAAAACATGGAATGTATTATTATTACTCAACTATAATCTAGGCTGAGAAAACCTTGGCTTATCTGATCAACAACCGCAACAGCGTACTCACCTCCACCATTGAGCCTCCACTCTAGAAAAGGGCAGCAGATCTTTAACAATAAAGTTGTGACTGTGGTACTCGTCTTGTTTTTCTTTACTCATTTTCTGCCAGTGTGAACAAATTCACACTGACTGGCCTTGTCCTCCTCACATCAGGTTCAGAGGTCACTGAGAGGACAAGATAAACATAATGGGAAGCTGTTTAGATTTTAACAGGTTAGGCTTTATCAGTTACTATGTTCAGTTAGCTTTTCATTTAGTTGGCTATATAGCCATAATATAAAACTACACACTAATAACTTAAGTTAGCATTACATGGATCCCAGATCCCAAGCACATACCCTGCAGTAACGTTAACTTAATTAAACAAAAACATACAACATGCAAACTTACCTGTTGAAAACCCCGACACAGCACCATCAGTATTCTGTACTCGTCCTGGATGAAGAGGAGTCTGTGGTGATTTTAAATCTCTGGCTCTGTAGAATCCACAGTTGAGCTGGTAAGTTGAGAGGAGTTGGATGTCTGTGCTCCGCTCTTCTTACATTCAAATATTAAGCAACTTTTTGCACTGAGGTTGATGCGGTGTACGTTTGGGTGCTTCACATTCACATACAAAACATTAAGTAATAAACTAGTAAATAAGTAGTAAACATTCACAGACGTTCTGAAAAAAAATGTTTAATATGCTACTTTTCTTCACAGGCTTTGACTTCATCAAACAGTGATATATACACATTACAAGAGAGAATGTCGCCAGAAGAAGAGTCACCAGAAGAAGATTCAGAGTCACCAGAAGAAGATTCAGAGTCGTCAGAAGAAGAGTCACCAGAAGAAGATGACAACTTGGACCATTCAAATGATCCACTAGGGAATGGCGTGAATGTAGATATGGACACACCTCTGATGGCCACAGGTACAACATCAAGAGCTGAGGCTTTACTAATGATCATGACTTATGCTGCAAGGCATCAAATATCTGGATCTGCCCTTGATGATTTGCTGAAACTTATGAATCATCTATTTGGGCAAGATGTTATACCAGGGTCAAAGTATGCATTTAACAAAGTGTTTCAAAATGACATGGATAAAGTCGAGTTTCATTTTTACTGTAAGGCCTGTAAAATGAATTTAGGCAGTCAAAATGATGTGCTCGAGAACAGTGTGACACAGTGTTTAGGGTGTAATGCACCAGTTGACCCAAACACACTAAACAATGGGAGTTTCTTTATCAGTGTCCCAATAGCTCCCCAGATTCAGAACATTCTTGAAACTCCAGAGCTCCAGAGCAAGTTGAGCTACAGGCTGGACAGACCACACAAAGCAGAAAATGTAATATCAGACATTTATGATGGTGACCTGTACAAAGGGCTGTCGGCACCAGGGGAAGTTTTATCACATCCCAACAACCTGTCATACACATTCAATTCAGATGGTTCACCTCTTTATAAGTCATCAAAATTTTCTATCTGGCCCATTCACCTTCATCTCAATGAGTTGCCACCAAACATGAGATTCAAACATGTGATGATGGCTGGGTTGTGGTTTGGATCTAGAGAGCCTCAGATGCATGTTTTTCTTAAGCCTTTTGTAGATCAGGCAAAAGTGCTTGCAACCAATGGAGTGTCGTGGAGAAAGGATGGGAAAGTTGTCATCAGCAAAGTTGTGGGTGTCTGTTGTTGTGTTGATTCCAAGGCCAGACCAACAATGCAGAACTGTACACAGTTCAATGGGTACTTTGGTTGTGGTTTCTGCCTCTACCCAGGCACACTTGTAAATGGACAAGTCAAATACCCTATCACAGACACAGATTACCCTGACAGAGATGCAGAGAGCATGTTAAATGACATGGAGGAAGCTCTCACCCTACAGAAAAATGTAAGGGGGGTTAAAGGGCCATCTGCATTGATTAATATGCCATTTTTTGACATTGTGTGGGGCTTTGTTCCTGATTATATGCATGCTGTCCTGCTGGGGGTTGCGAGGCAGCATGCAGCTCTTCTGCTTGAGAGCCCAGGTGAGCCATATTACATTGGTGACCCAAGTACATTAAGAGTATTAAATGAGAGACTCCAAAATATAAAACCACCACACCTGATCACTCGACTTCCCAGATCCATCTCAGATTTCAGATACTGGAAAGCATCAGAGTGGAGGTCCTGGCTGTTGTTTTATAGTTTGCCTTGTCTGGAAGGACTCATAGACGTGAAATACACAAAGCATCTTTCACTTCTTGTTTCTGCAATCTACCTGCTTTTGCAAGAGGAAGTTAGTTTTGAGGAGGTTAACAAAGCCGATGAGATGCTGTTAGAATTTGTAATTCGATTTCAAGCACTATTTGGGGAGGCTGCCATGACCTCAAATGTACATATTCTGACACATCTGGCCAAGTCTGTGAAGTTATTGGGTCCCTTATGGGCACACTCTGCCTTTGTTTTTGAAAGTGCTAACGGGAGTCTTCTCAAGCTCTTTCACGGCACAAAGGATGTTCCTAAGCAGATTGTGGGAAAATTTTTGCTCCACAGATCCATTCCGTATTTCGCATCCAAATGCAGAGTGAGTGACCGTGTTTCTGGTTTCTGCAGTCAAATGACTGAGTACTCAAAAGTACTTAATTACAAAAGATGCCAGAATACCACTGTTCTGGATGGTGGGCAAGTCAAACATCTCACAGAGACAGAACGCCAGGCTTTTGGCGCAGCAGGCATACATCCCCAAAATGGAATCCTTTCACACAAGAGAATGGTTCACCAAGGTCTTGTTTTCACCAGCCGTGATTACAGTCGAGCAAAGCGACGTAATGACTGGTGTGTCAGACTGACTGATGGATCTAGGGGAGAGTTGTATCAGATTCTCTCTTATGATGTAGATGGAGAAAGTGAACTTGTCTTCCTCTTCATCCCATTCTACACACTTCCAGGCGCCTTCCCACGAGGGGTGTCTGTGCCGCACATTACCTGCGTCAGACAAGGTGACAGATCACAAATGCAGCTGATTGCATTACAAAGATTACTGCACAAATGTCTTCTCATAGAATGTGCTGAGAAAGTGTTTGTGTGTGACTTACCAAATTCATACGAAAGAGATTAAAACATAGGAGCAATTGTTCACATTCGGGATACTATTGTTTACAAGCATGCTACAGTCTAACAGAAAATTTCACTTCAAGCTGTAATCTGAAAAAAAGTAGTTACTTATGTTTCTAGCAGCTGCTTTGGCGATAAGATGTCCATAAAGTTGTAAAATGCCCAAACCTCAAGATGGCATCATCACATGTTTTGTTTTGTCCAAAATATTCAGTTTACTGTCAGAGGACTAAAGAAACAGAAAATATTAACATATGAGAAGCTGGAATCAGATAATTTGGTGATTTCTTTCTCAAAAATTACACTAAACTATTAATCATCAAAATCGTTCAGGAATAATTTTATAAGCAGCAATTGATTATTTAAATAATTGTTGCAGCTCCAGTTTATGTAATCATATTGTGCTGAGTGTTTTATTTATATTTTATTGTGTTAGATTGTTTGGTTATTGACTTGATCATAATGGTCATTGTTTGTTTGCCACATGTATTTGCTTATGTGAATGACACGTGGCTTGAGACAGTAAAAGCCATATATAGGTTGTCAAAAATAAAATTGTCTGAATCAAACGAAAAAGTACCAGATGGACTTGTGTACGTTTTTTTTTGTGTGAAAAGTTTATTCCTGCAGTTAAGCAGTTTTACTACCGGGCAGTGGGCATATATTATTCATATTATTATTCACAGATGCTCACAGGCTCTACATGCATGCGTATAATACCATCATCTGATTGAACAAGTTTCGATGTAACATTTGCATTTTACAACAATACTGGGTTAGCTTATAACAATGTAGCCACATAACATTCTGAAACGCACTGTGGATTATTAAAACACAGCGCATTGTTTAATCCCAGTATGCGCCTTAACGTAAACGAACACTAACGTAACGAAGATTAACGACATGAATGAAAACTCACCTCATAAAAAGATAGAAGTTCGGAGTGCTTTCCTTTCATCGCTGGCGCCATGTCGTCATCTCAGAAGTAATTCATTACGGTGTCTTTTCACCAAGGTGTTCAGTTATTATACTATTGGGTCTTTAACCTATCCAGTTTTCTGGAGTCCCATCCACAATAAAAATCCTGCCGCCGCTAGTGATTTTTGGCCGCTAAATAATCCATCCGTTTGTGTATAAAAGCATAAAGTCCGCGAGTACATCAGAGATCAGCATCAACATGACCATGACCAACATGTGACAGCCGCGATTAAGTTGTTCTGTAATGTGTTTTCCCGTGTTCATCTTCAAACACACACACAACTTCTCGAAGCAGCAGTCACAGTGAGCGCAGCCACAGCTGGGTATTAATTAGCCACGTGTTTCCTCTGTGAGGAGCAGCTGAAAAAACAAAATAAATACTGGAATGTGATATCGCGATTCACGGCGATCGAACAACCCTTATTCAAATACAAGTTTATGATTTTAAGACGCACAGTATTGTGATTTGAAGCATGTAGTATGATTTGCATAATTTTGAAAATAAATAAATAAAATCCCTTAAAGAAAAAAAAATTGCATCTGGTTGTCGCTATTTTTGCAGTGAGGGGCGCATGCTGTACATTTCTAATACTAATACATTTTATTTAATTGTCCTGGAAAGTATTTAGCATTTGTAAATGCACTCTAGTACAGAGAAGAGCTGTAAGTATCGTGTACTGATGATTATCATGGATACATGTACAATACACAAAATATATTGTGACTGTATTTTAGTTTAAAAGGATAAATAATTCTAAAACAAGTATTAACTGCAACATGCATGAATGTCAGTTTGGTATAGCTGAATGTTTCAATGTAAATGGGCTTGTACTTCTGTAGCACCTTGTCATCTGACTGCTCAAGGTGCTTTTACACTGTCACATACCATTCACACAGACATTAATACTGATAGCAGAGGTTACCTACCCATAATCTAATCTCATGTAATCATTTAAAACACATTTATGTTCTTCCGAATGGAGGACGACCAGCTCCACCTCTGAGCCACAGCTGCCCCAAATGCATGTCTAATGTAGACAAAACGTACCAAAACTATACTACATACTTTATTCTCTTTGACCAAATCAATCACTTTTTGGAGTATTGATGTGTCATTAATATATAAACTGAAACAAAATATGGGGAAATATTTTTCATTGTTCTTCATGGTTTGAATGGATCTGGCCAGCTGGACAGACCAGCTTAATCCAGCCTACCAGCCGGGTTTTGCTGGTCCGTCTAGCTTGCCAGCTGGACAGACCAGCTAATACCAGCTTAGCCTGACTGGGTGACCAGCCATACCAAGCTGGCCAGCGACTGACACACCAGCCTGACCAGCTTGGTAAACCAACTAAACCAGCCTAAGACCAGCTAAAACCAGCTAAAACCAGCTAAAACCATCAACCATCTTAAGCTGGTCTAGGCTGGTTTTTTCAGCAGGGTTGAAAGGCTAGCCGGGTGTTTCAGTTCGATGTGCCGTTTCAGGTTTGCTGTGGACGTAATTGAAGTCCGGATTTTTTTTTTAAACCCGGCGGGCAAAGTTTGCAAACAAACGTCAAGTTGTTTCCATTCTCCTCGACTTTGTCATAAAATTCGCTTAACTTTTCATAGGACGCCATCATGCTGCTTTGCCACTTCCACGCTGCTTTTTGTTTTGATGATGCAGTTGTCGGTATCCCCGACAGAAAGTGTTTTCCCTGGCCGCGGAGGCGGAGAAACAGTGGTGCGCTTGCTTTCACCCAACTAAAGTAAAACTACTCTATAACCTCTGGTATTAAGAACAGCTTTCTTCTATTCTAGCCAAAGATATGGGGGGATACAAATCATGACAGCCATATAAACAGTCTGAAATAATGTGTTTCCCCCCATATCTTTGGCCACAAGAGAAGAAAGCTGTTCTTAATACCAGAGGTTATAGAGTAGTATGTGAAGTATACATAAAATAAATCATTAAACAATGCAATTGTTGTTAGTTTTACTTTACTTGGGTGAAAGCAAGCGCACCACTGTTTCTCTGCCTCCGCGGCCGCGGCTGTAAACCTGGTAGTTAATAAAACAACAACATTTTTACATACTTACCATCTCCCTGTCTGCATCTGAGTCCTCCACTTTAAGATCTAGGTTTTCCCTTTAAAGGGAAAACATAACAGTAGGAACTGACCAACTATGGACCCGGCAGACAGGGACGTAGTTAACCAGGCGCTAACCGCTCACGGTGAGGCTATCCGTCCCCATGAGGTATTGCTAACTGATGTAGCATCAGCCATCAAGGAGTAAGCAGCTACCCTTCGGCCTTTGCTTCCCTCCGCTTCTCCCGCTACACCTCCTGTTCAATCTCCTCCGGTTTTACGTACATAAGCTCCCGTGCTATCTACTCGTGAGTCTTTTGTTCCAACCCCCGAACTATTCGCTGGGGAATTAAACAAATGTGCAGGGTTTTTGTTCCAGTGTTAGCTTGTGTTTGACTTACAGCCGACCACTTACCCCTCCGATCATGCTAAGATAGCTTTTGTAGTAAATCTATTAACCGGGAGAGCCGCTCAGTGGGAAGCAGCCATTTTCCGTAACACTCACACTCATCCTACTTCCTACCGTGCTTTTGCTTCCGAATTAAATCGCGTTTTCGATCACTCGTTTCACAACAGTGATATCGCTAACCGATTACTGTCCCTACGGCAAGGGAATTCCTCAGCCGCTGACTTTTCTGTGGATTTTCGCATCCACGCGTCTGAGAGTGGATGGAATGATGCGGCGTTACGGGCGATATTTCTACGTGGGCTTAACGACGAGCTAAGAGATGAACTAGTGACTCGCGACATTACACCTAATCTAGACTCGCTCATCGAAGTAGCTATTCGTCTTGACTGCCGGCTCAGAGAGAGGCGACACGAGAAGCGACGTTACCCACCCGCTCGTTCCATCGAACCGTCTCACCCGCTCGTTTCCTCTCCATTGCCATCGTCACCCCCCGATCTGAACCTCCAGATCTTACCGCCGTACCTGAACCCTACCATGCACTGTCCGAGGTGTTATCCAAGGACCGGGCCCTCTCTTTAACTCACCGTCCTTACAACTGTGGCATAGACCTCCTCCCTGGCGCCACACTTCCATCAAGGAGGTTGTATAACCTCTCCCGCACAGAACGCCAGAGCATGGAGGACTACATCACTCAGTCTCTGGCGGCAGGCCTCATTCGTCCTTCCTCTTCTCCAGTGGGGGCCGGATTCTTCTTTGTGGAGAAAAAGGACGGCTCTCTCCGGCCCTGCATAGACTATCGAGGACTTAAAGACATTACGGTTAAAAACCGATATGCTCTTCCCCTGCTGGACACCGCCTTCAACCCCCTTAGCAAGGCCAGGATCTTCTCGAAGCTCGATCTACAGAACGCTTACCACCTAGTTCGCATCAGAGAGGGGGACGAGTGGAAGACGGCGTTCAATACCCCCATCGGCCACTTCGAGTACCTGGTCATGCCGTTCGGCCTCACGAACGCCCCAGCAGTTTTTCAACACCTTACAAATGACATTTTGCACGACATGCTGGACAGGTTCCTCTTCGTCTACTTGGACGACATCCTGATTTTTTCTGAGACCGAAGAGGAACATGTCCAGCATGTCCGCCTGGTACTCCAGAGACTTTTGGAGAATAAACTCTTCGTCAAGGCTGAAAATTGCCTTTTTCAAGCCCAGTCTGTTCCCTTCCTGGGGTTCATAGTTGAACAGGGCAGTCTCGCCCCCGACCCATCTAATTTCTCCGCCGTAAGTCATTGGCCTAACTTTTATCGCAGATTTATCAAGAACTACAGCCGCATTGTTGAACCACTCACTAGACTTACCCCTTGTCTTCTCGAGTGGCTGGAGACGTGGTGACCTGGAGGACAGAATTGTGAGTATCTTTCCAGGGAGTCAAGGTTTCTAGTAGCTGGTAAGTAGGGTGTTTACCGGCTGTAGCGAAACTACAAATTTACGCTCGTGGGCGGGCGGCCCCCGGCTTAAGAGCACTCCTGATTGATGATCAGAAGCAGCTGGGGACAGACAAAGAGGGGGTTGTGCTATGTAAATGTGGCCAGCCATGGCAAAACCGGTCCCAAGTCTACTAAGGGACATTTTGAGTTATTTACAGAAATAAAATGTTATGGTTTCTCTCTATGGGGGATCAGCGGGTGGGACCAGGTTGGATTCTACCACGGGCTTGAGAGGAGACACGTGAAAGGTAGGGTGAATATTGAGTGAGTGTGGTAGTTTGAGACGTACCGAGGTGGGGTTGATGATCCTGTCGACGGGGAAGGGACCAATGAATTTGGGAGCCAGCTTTTTGGACTCCACCTGGAGGGGGAGGTCCTTGGTGGAGAGCCATACTTTCTGGCCCGGTTGGTAGTCGGGGGCAGGTCTGCGGTGTCAGTTGGCATTTCTCTGGGTCGTCTGGGAGGCTCTGAGGAGGGCGGCATGTACCTCTTGCCAAACCATTTGGCAGCGCTGGATGTTGGCTTGGGGACACCGAGGGGACTGCCAGTTCCCTTTCTTGGCAGTTAAAGAGCGGTGGTTGGTAACCCAGAGAGGCCATGAAGGGCGAGACACCGGTAGATGCATACGTGAGGGAATTATGGGCATATTCGATCCGCGGCAGAAATGAACTCCAGGCAGCGGGGTGACGTGCAGACACACAGCGTAGGGCGACTTCCATGCTCTGGTTGGAGCATTCTGTCTGGCCGTTCGACTGTGGATGGTACCCTGAAGATAGGCTGGCAGAGGCCCCCAGGGCGGAGCAGAACGCCTTCCACACTTGAGATGTGAACTGGGGACCTCTGTCTGACACGATGTCAGTGGGAATTCCGTGGAGGCGAAACACATGCTGCACTAGTAGATCACCCGTCTCGGTGGCGGAGGGTAGTTTGGGGAGGGGAATGTAGTGGACACACTTCGAGAACCGGTCGACAACCGTCAGGACCATGGTGTTAGTGTCAGAGGGAGGGAGGCCAGTGACGAAATCTACAGCAATGTGGGACCAAGGGCGTTGGGGGATGGAGAGGGTGGTTGAGGAGTCCTGCAGGAGGGCGGTTAGACGTCTTCCCTCGGGCGCAGATGGGACAAGCAGAGACGAAAGTGGCTGTGTCTTGGGGAAGAGTGGGCCACTAAAACCTTTGCCTGATGAACTGGCTGGTGCGGGAGGTCCCAGGATGGCAGGCCAATTTGGAAGAGTGTCCCCACTGCAGTACCTCGGACCTCATGGTGGTGGGAACAAACAGCCGGTTAGGAGGGCCACCCCCTGGATCAGGTTCGGTTCGCTGTGCTCTGCGTACTCTTGTCTCCACTGGCCAGGATGCTGCGCCCAGGATGCAGGATGGAGGAAGGATCGGGTCGGGTTCCTGCACAGGAGGGTCAGGGGCGAAGAGACGGGACAGGGCGTCAGGCTTGACGTTCCGGGTCAAACAGTCTGTTCTCGGGGAGCCGCTGGAGAACTAAGCGAACATGCTGGACATGTTCCTCTTCGTCCTCAGAAAAAATGAGGATGTCGTCAAGGTAGACGAAGAGGAACTTGTCCAGCATGTCACGCAGAATATCATTCACTAGATGTTGAAAGACTGCTGGAGCATTGGTCAGGCCAAAAGGCATGACTAGGTATTCGAAAGTCCTAGGGGGGTATTGAACGCGGTCTTCCACTCGTCGCCTTCCTTAATCCGAACGAGATGATATGCGCTGCGTAAGTCCAGTTTAGAGAAAAACTGTGCCTTGCTCAGAGGACAGAAGGCGGCGTCGAGGAAAGGAAGAGCATACCGGTTCTTGACAGTGATGTCGTTCAGGCCCTGGTAGTCGATGTAGGGTCTGAGGGATCCATCCTTCTTTTGGACAAAGAAGAACCCTGCACCGACGGGAGAGGAGGAGGGACGAATCAACCCAGAAGACAGGGACTGGTTGACGTACTCCTCCATGCTGAGACGTTCAGAGCGGGAGAGATTGTAGAGACGTCACGACGGGAGAGAAGAACCAGGAAGCAGGTCAATGGCGCAGTCGTAAGGGCGATGTGGTGGCAAGGACAGCGCCCGGTCCTTAGAAAAAACCTCTGCGAGGTCGTGGTTGCCTCAGGGACACCAGAGAGGTCGGGAGGTGAAGGAGCTGGGGCTGGCTTGGCTGCAGGCGCAGGCTGCGCAGACCGGAGACACCGGGAGTGGCAGTTGATGGACCAGCTGGAGAGTTGACCTGTGGACCAGTTGAAGGAGGGGTTATGAAGAACCAGCCAAGGAAGTCCCAGAACGATCGGAGCTGAAGAAGAAGGTATGAGGAACAACTGGATCTCCTCTCGGTGGTTGCTGGATATGGTGATGGAAATAGGAGCTGTTTGGTGTGTCACTTCAGCCAAAGGTTTGCCATCTAGGTCGCAAATAGTCTTAGGTTTGGGGAGTGCAATGCACGGGATCCCAGCTTGTGTGGCAATTTTAGTGTCAATAATGCTCTCGTCGGCCCCAGAGTCGACGAGGCAGGTGAGAGGAATCGATTTCTGCCCCCAACGCACCCATTGTGTAGCTCTTCCTGAGAGAAGGTTAATTAAGAACGCGATTCTAGCATGGTCGGTGGGATAAGTGGTGGGCTGTAGGTCGAACACAAGTGATACTTGAAAAAGAAAACTAGCGCAGTGGTTTAGCTCACCAGAAAAACGTTCGGGGATTGGAACGAACGGTTCACAAGCTAAGGCCCAGAGGGGCTGATTTAGCGGAGTAATGCTAGCGGGAGGTGCACATGGTGGAATGCGGATGAAGCAGATGGTTGAGGCTAGCAGTTAGCTCTTGAACAGATGCGGCTATTTCTGTGAGTACGGTGTCATGTCTCCCGATTAGCACTCCGTGTGCTGCTAGCGCCCGTCCCACTGCCTCGCTGTCTGCCGGGTCCATTTTTGGTCAGAATGTAATGTTATGGTTTCTCTTTATGGAGAAACCGATGACTAGAATATGGAGGACCCGAGTGCAGACAGAACCACGAGGAACAGTTTAAAGGACTTTATTAAGACGAGAAGGTAAGTATATACAACAACAGGTAGGTATGTGTATGTGTGTATGTGCGTCAGTCTTGCAGCAGGATGGAGAAGGAAGCGCCGTTCCTTTTCTGCTTTTCTGCTTTAGGCAGAATTTTAGCCTCAAAGATTTACACCTTCTGGGCACCAAGAGACAGAATCATCTCTTTTACATAGAACAACCCCCACCTGGTCTAAGCTGTCAGTGAAACCACACCTCTCTGTATGATCACTGATACTATTGTTGTGAGCCACACTGCTACACAGAACAATACATATACAATACATGAAAAACTTGACATAATTTCCTCTTAAGATTTTAAATGAAATAACCTAACTTAAATATAGGAGGGGGGGTGGCTTATTCTGTTATCATTTCTTGTCCTTACACTCGTGTAGTTATAGTGGTATTCAAAAATTTGGGCACCCCGGTAAATTTTCATGATTTTCCTTTATAAATCATTGGATGTTTGAATAAGAAATTTCAGTTAAATACATCATATAGGAGACAAACATAGCAATATTTGAGAAATGAAATAAAGTCTATATGATTTACAGAAAGTGTGCAAGAATTATTTAAATACAATTAGGCATGTGCATACGTTTAGGCACCACAAAAGAAAAATGTTGTGCATCCTTCTTTTGCAGAAATCACTTCCTATAGCTTCCAATTAGAGTCTGGATTTTGGCTGAAGGTATTTTGGACCATTCTTCTTTACAAAACATCTCCAGTTCAGTCACGTTTGATGGTTTCCGAGCATGGACAGCCCTCTTTAAAACACACCACAAATGTTCAATAATATTCAGGTCTGGGGACTGAGATGGCCATTCCAGAACATTGTAATGTAGTGTTTAGGGTCATTGTCTTGTTGAAAGATCCAGCCCCGGCACAACTTCAACTTTGTCACTGATTCCTGGACATTGTTCTCCAGAATCTGCTGATATTGCAGACTTTCTGTAAATCATATAAACTTTGTTTCACTTCTCAAATATCACAGTGTTTGTCTCCTATATGATATATTTAACAGAAATTTCTTATCCAAACAACCAATGATTTATAAAGGAAAATCATGAACATTTGCAGGGGTGCCCAAATTTTTGCATACCACTGTATTTCCATCGTCTGTTTTTGTTGTTTCATGAAAACAAAATATACTATTTATACTTAAAGAGGTATGTCACTGCTGGGAAGTTGAATGTCTATTAAATATGGGTCATCTATCGAGTAGAAATGTGAAATAATATTTGAAGAAAGTGCCTTCTTGGCCGAGAAAGGCAGAAAAATTTATTTATCGCTCATGTACACAAAAGACAACAATTCCCAGAATGCTCTGCGCGCGGCACTCACTTCCGGCTCGAAATCTCACAGCAGCGTTGACTCGCTTCCGTAACCACAGTGAAGCGGAGAGTGAGTTGTGTTAAGTTTACACAGCTCACGCCTTGATGAATTAGTTGGCGAATACATTACGGATCTGCAAATTACAGTTTTTTTTTCTCTATGGTGCTAAATTAAACCGGGACGTGCAGTAAAACCAACGAAAGGACAAGCAGTAAGTTCCCATTATTTGCCGGTCAGAGATTCAGAGCGGTGAAAGCTTCAAGTCGGCTATGCTAAGCTATGCTTAGCTTCTTCACCGAAGGCAAACCTGTAAACTCAGAGGGTTTACGATTTCGAGCAGGAAGACTTCACTGAGAGGTAAGACTGACGCTGATACTCCACTCTTATTTCTGCCCATTATAGATGTGATATAGTTGTCAGCAGTGAAGCGACAATGTTGTAAAAGTACGTTTGATAATTAATGACAATTACACACATTATATACACATAAACTGTTAGCAAAGTAAGGCCACCTTGCTTTCGCTGAAGAATAATGTCAGTGTTATTCAAATGTTTTATTGTCATTCATGTTTGTTCAAGACGCCTATATAGACAACATTATAATGTCCACAGCTTGTTTTCCTGAAAAACAAGTGAAATCTTCGTTCATATTTTATGTGTAATTGTATCCCTTGTCCTTTACAGTTGAAGCATGGATTAATCAAGTCTTGGAGAAACTCTTCACAGCATACAGCTCTGCTCCTCTTCACCACTGTGATTCCTCCAGCTGTCCCACATCAGTTTCTGACATCGCTCTACATGTTTCATTATTTATTTTTTGTTTGCATATTGTGTTAGACATGCTTTTAGATTTGGATCCTTGTTGATTTTAATTTGTACTCTTGAATATGATGGTAAAATATTTTCCTTTGTGAATAATAAAGTTATTTTTTCACCTTCACACCCTGCATGCATTTGTACACTTGTGTAAAGTAAAGACTTGAGGAAGGAGGCAGAATAGTTACTGATTTTATTATATTATTATACTAGACAAGTTAGATTTACACAATAAAAATTATGCAGTTGTCATCAGTAAACAAAGTACCTCTTATTCTGAAGTGTTTATCAACCCTTTTCTCCAAATTAAATCACTTTTCATCTAATAATACTGTAATGGAGGAACACTAAGGGCTAGAAAATAAATCACAACATATATGAATTTACATTTTTAATATTAATAGTCATAAAAAGAAAAATCAGACTTATTATCAACAGTCTTCATAGACACAGTACTGCTTTCAGGAGCTGCGTATGTTCTTCTGAACACAGGCAGGTAAAATAAGACGATCGTCTTTCCCCAGTCTGTGGTTGGTTCCACTCCAGTGACGGTAAGGCAGGGGTGTCCAAACTTGTTCTAACGAGGGCCAAATTTGATAATGTAAAGATTTCTGGGGCCCAATAGTAGTCTTTTTAACAGCCAAATTTACACACAAAGGCCATGTTTTATAATCATTTTATTGTCCTTGAGTGAACAAATAAAACAATTCTGCATTTCTTTCACATCTGGAGTCAGATATCATAATAACATAATAAGGTAACAGGAAATGACATGCGATTGAGGCCGATTTTCTGCCCCAGTCCCTCCTGGTCCATAAATAATACAATATAGAACTGAAGCTGCGGGCCGTACAAAATCTGACGGAGGGCCGTGATTGGCCCTCGGGCCGGACTTTGGACATGCCTGCGGTAAGGTGTTCGGTGATATTACTGAAAACAATGATTATAACATTAGCGAATCAAAGTATCTGTTCTTACATTAGCATAGATGTAAATGACCTGTAAATATGCTAACGTTAGCTCAGCTGGCGTTACATATAAACATGGATAAATACGGTGGTAAAAATAAATCTAAAACAAAATACTCACTATATTGAGGTGGCCGTTATCCCGTTTCCTTCATCCACCGGACCGGCACCTGCTACCCCCATTGCCCGCCCGGCCGAGTTGGAGCGAGCTGCTCCAGATCCGGCCAGTGCCAGGCCGAAGTGCGTGCAGCTCCACTCCGCTGCGGCAGCCAGAGCCCACGGCTCAGTTTACAAGGCCAAATTAGAGAGAGTGAGAGCCGGTGGTAACTTTTAGCAAAGATGGCTGACACTGTGTTTACATTCTGGGAATTAAGTCTCGTCCATTCTGGGAAATCTCATTACTGTGGGTGAGTCCAAAAAGTGCAGAACTAGTGTTGTAGTTCTAATCTTGACGTTGTGCATACCCTCCGATGGGACGCGTACTGCATATATTGCACACACAGAGAGCCGGTGTACTGTGGCTGAGGAACGAGCTGACACACAGAGAGCTGGTGAACTGTCGCTGAGGACATGAATCTCGTCCATGCTGTCACTCACTCTATGACCCGTGGCGCGCATGTACTGCACTCAGGGAGTAGGTGAGTCACGTAGCAGGGCACTGGACTCCTGCTAAGCACTGAACGATTCGGTGAACAAATCTTTTGAACGAATCATTTTAATGAACTGATTCAAGTGATTCAGTACAGGCCGAAGTGCGTGCAGCAACACTATCACACACACCAACACACAGAGCCAGCGTGGCTCGTGCATATTAAGTAGCCATGTGTATTCTCGGTGATTGTCAGTTGATTGGCCGAAAAAATAACAAAAGCTCTGGAATGTGAGATCGCCACACCCAAACTAGGAGCGATTCACAGCGATCAAACAACCTTAATCTAAATACAAAGTTTATGGTTTTAACACCCACAATACTGTGATTTGAAGCATGTAGTGGCTTCTTTGAATTGGGGCCCCACTGTGTTTCTTTCCAGTTCTCTTTCATCTCCTGCTGAGCTTTTCATCTCATCTCCTATCTATATTTTTATCACTTCCTCATCTTCCACCTCCTTGCCTCATCTCCTTCCCACTACTCATTCTTGGAGGTTCTAACTGTAATAGACAGATAATTTCCCTCCATTACAAGATGGTGCATTAGTCTGTGCCTGCACTCCACAAGTTAGCAGTCCAACCATCCATTTACAGAGAATCATTTACAGATGTGGTGTCCCAATACACTTGAGAATTCGGAGATTTATACATTATGTGTGAGTGTGTACTTGTATTTGTTGCCTCTTTAGGACCTTTGCTGTCATAAACACTCAGAACGTATACATGCACTGTTTAATCAAGCTATGGCTATAGTCTGACTAGTCTGACTTGTCTGACTGGCAATCGGGCAACTTGCAGTCTTAGTGAGTATACATGCGGAGGAGAAAATCGTTTTACTGGTCTTGTATGTCTGCCTCCGTAGGTAGCACTGTATCTCAATTTCAATTTCCTGATTTCCTTTACATTACAGAAAAAACAGCGAACCGCAAAATGGACAGTAAGAATGATTGTGCTGTGATTCTGTATGTTTCATATCTTCAGTACATCGTGATACAAATTAGATCAAGCATGGCTGCTGTACTGTGTCCAGTACTGCAGTTTATGTGACATCTCCTTCTTCCGGGTCAGACCAGGCAGGACATTTTGTGTGCAGAATGCCATGTCCGACTACTGCCCGACTAAGCGTAGACATGCAGGATTATTATTATTAATCAGATTATGAATCTCATTATCCAGGCATGTTGGTCTAAGGTTATCTTGATTTTAGTCGAACTAATGTGTTTATATGATATTAACAAAACTAAATTATTATGTGAACTGACTGACTTTATCAGGACTAATAGTCCTCATGGAGACCAAAACCTGGTCCTAAGGTGGCAGAACCTCGGTTTTGAGGAACTGGTTAAGTTTAGGGCTAAGATTCAAATTTTGAACACTGCTAACAATTAATTTTTGTGGGCGACAGTCATGGCATTAGCCTCTATGTTGATCGGTTATTAATTCAACTCATTGTGTTTCTATGTATGTTGAAGGGTCAGGCAGAAGGAGATGCTGAGGGAGAAATAGATCAAGAGGCAAGGTCAAGTCAGAGAGAGGAAGGGGATCCAGAGATGGATCAAGAGGCAGAGGAGAGAGAGAGAGAAGAAGAAGAGCGAACAGACCAAGAAAATGTCAATGATGAAGCTGTTTGTGAAATGTTGTGCTCGTGCGCTATGTTCGCTCACATCCTGTGCTTCTCTTGGGGGCTAAGCCTCCCCTGTCCTTAGTTATTAGCTTAGTTATTAGTTATTAGTTATTAGCTAATCCATCCTTCAATTAACTAAAGAAAAAGGAGGATGGGCTCTTCCGAACTCCTCATTCTGCTGGGGGACTTCAATGCCCATGTGGGCAATGACAGTGAGACCTGGAGGGTTGTGCCCCGATCTGAACCTGAGTGGTGCGTTTTTATTGGACATCTGTGCTCATCACGGATTGTCCATAACGAACACCATGTTCAAACATAAGGGTGTCTATATGTGCACAAGGAGGGCGGGAGACATTGAGTCCGAATGGGCCATGTTTCGCGCCTCCATTGTTGAGGCGGCTGACCGGAGCTATGGCCGTAAGGTGGTTGGTGCCTGTCGTGACACGAACCACAGTGGGGACAGCTTCTGCTGTCCCCACTGTGGAACTGTGAAACTGCTTCTGGATTGGCAGACCGGGGTGGTCTGTCTTTAAGAAGGGGGACCGGAGGGTGTGTGCCAACTACAGGGGTATCACACTCCTCAGCCTCCCGGCTAAGATCTTTTCGGGGGTCCTCGCATTCAGGAGGAACAATGTGGTTTTCGTCCTGGTCGTGGAATGGTGGATCAGGTCTATACTCTCTGCAGGACCCTGTAGAGTGCATGGGAGTTCGCCCAACCAGTCTACCTGTGCTTTTAGAGAAGGCGTTTGATTGTGTCCCTTGGGGACTTCTGTGGGGAGTGCTCCGGGAGTATGGGGTTCCGGAACCCTTGGTAAGGGCCATTCGGTCCCTGTACGGCAGGTGCCAGAGCTTGGTCCGCAGTGCCGGCAGTAAGTCGGATCCATTTCCGGTGGTAGTTGGACTCTGCAAAGGTTTCCCTTTGTCACCGATGTTCATAACCTTTATGGACATAATTTCTAGACGCAGCTAGGGCGTTGAGGGAGTCCGGTTTGGTGAGCTCAGGATTGGGTCTCTGCTTTTTGTGGATGATGTAGTCCTGTTTACTTCATCGGGCCGTGATCTCCAGCTCTCAGTGGAGCGGCTCACAGCTGGGTGTGAAGTGGCTGTGATGAGAATCAGCACCTCCAAATCCGAGACCATGGTCCTCAATTGGAAAAGGGTGGAGTGCTCTCTTCGGGTCGGGGGTGAGATCCTCCCCCAAGTGGAGGAGTTTAGGTATCTCAGGGTCTTGTTCACGAGTGACGGAAAAAGCATGAGTGTGAGCATGAGTGCGCATATGTGTATATGTGCAGGTGTGCGAATGTGGTTGGAATCTGAGTGAGGGACCGAGTCAATGCCCGACCACTTCCAACAGCGAGCCAATAAGGATCCCAACGCCACCGCCCCCCAGATTAGCCACGCATTAACTGGGTGTGGTATATCATAAATATTATGTTTATATACAGTATATATTTGTCAGAACTCTTGCATTTCAATAAGTTCACACGTTCACATGCCACACAGGACATTTCTCACCCTTATAGGTGATAAAAGTCACCACACTTTTTTAATTAATAATCTATTAATCGATTTTGCGAAGGCAGATTGCTCTGCATAGTTCATTCATACAGCTTTCTTTTTTTTATGAGGTTGCTTTTTAATTAGTAACCTGTCAGCCAATCAAAAAATAGTGTTTCTTGTTGCCATTTTTATTTTTTTAATTATGTTTATATGCCAATGCAAACTGTTGACATGAGAAAGGTTAACGGCACTGCTAATAACTTTAGAAGCTAAATAGACTCGCTGTTCATGATATCTCCGAAATCTGCACAACTGGTGTCAGCTGTTCCCTGCATTCAAACTAATAACCATGCTTCCCTTCTGCCTGCTGCAATGAGCTGTTAACCTGCTACTTGTGTTAACCTACTTATCTCTGTCATCACGAAATCCATCGTGATAGCCAACTGTATTTCTTTACAGTCAACAACAGAGTTTGTGATGGGAACAAAAGTTATTGTCGGTGTACTGAATCTTTAGAATCAGTTCACTAAAAATATTTGTTTTGCAAGATGTGTGACCAGCCACAGACAAAGGGGGCGCAAGTCGGCCCAGCGCAAAACAAAAAAGTTTTTTTTTTCAAAATGTGGGATTTTCGTTTTTTTCAAAATTGTTCAACTTGAAGTTTGTAAGAAGCCACTACATGCTTCAAATCACAGTATTGTGGGTCTTAAAACCATAAACTTTGTATTTGAATTAAGGTTGTTTGATCACTGTGAATCATTCCTAGTTTGGGTGTGGCGATCTCACATTCCAGAGCTTTTGTTGTTTTTTCGGCCAATCAGCTGACGATCACAGAGAATACACATGGCTAATACATATGCACGCACAGAGAGAGAGAGAGGGAGGGGGAGAGAGAGTGTGTGGAACTTTCCAGCAGTTATTGAGCGTGTGCAGTGTGAGTGTGAGTGTGTGTGTGTGTGTGTGTGTGTGTGTGTGTGTGTGTGTGTGTGTGTGTGTGTGTGTGTGTGTGTGTGTGCAGTGCGAAATTAAAGCGTGATTGTCATCAAAGCAGTCATCATCAAAGCTTTTTTGACCAAAGGAAGGCAAGGAAAACCCGACAATAACTGAATTGTGGCTGATCGTCTTAACAAAGACAGAGACAGCACTTTTGCTGTGAGTGGACTGTTAGCATTTTACGCTAGCGATCTTTATACTAACGTATTAGCAGACTTAATCGTCACAAAAACAACAGATGATTATTCAGTGGCCGAAAGAGAGCAGGACAGACACAGTAGTTGTCTGAGATGATGACATGACGCTCTATCTCCTTATAGGTGAGTTTTCATCTACGTAACGTGTGCCACTAGGGTTCAGTCACATACAGGGACGTTTTTTCTTGTTATTGTTATTCACTAGCTCCAGCACAAACATGTGCTGATGTGCTTGAATCATGTGTGAATGGCACAGCTTTGTGTATGAAGTATTAACTGTGATGTTAATTATTCAGCAAGGAGCTGAGAGTTATTAGTAACATCATCAGCTCATTCAGGAACAGACTGATCCATCCACACAACACCACAGAGCCACTTAAATGTATTTCATTAGTGTCTGTAGCGGCAAGGCAGTTTGATTTGATATTAGAAATATGTGTATCTTTGATCCTTCTCTCTTAAGTATATATAGTATATTTTGTTTTCATGAAACAACAAAAACAGATGATGGAAATACAGTGCTATGCAAACGTTTGTTCATGGTTTTCCTTTATAAATCATTGGTTATTTGGATAAGACATTTCAGTTAAATATATCATATGGTAGACAAACACAGTGATATATGAGAAGTGAAACAAAGTTTATATGATTTACAGAAAATCTTCAATATCAGCAGATATTCTTTTGTGGTGCCTAAACTTATGCACATGCCTAATTTTGTTTAAATAATTCTTGCACACTTTCTGTAAATCATATAAACTTTATTTCACGTCTCAAATATCACTGTATTTGTCTCCTATATGATATATTTAACTGAAATTTCTTTTTCAAACAACCAATGACTTATAAAGGAAAACCATGAAGATTTACAGGGGTGCCCAAACTTTTGCATACCACTGTATGACTACACAAGTGTAAGGACAAGAACTGATAACAGAATATGCCCCCCCTTCCTATATTTTTCAAGTTATTTCATTTCAAATCTTAAGAGGATTGTATATGTATTGTTCTGTGTAGCTCACAACAATAATATCTGTGCTCATACAGAGAGGTGTGGTTTCACTGACAGCTTAGACCAGGAGGGGGTTGTGCTATGTAAATGTGATGATTCTGTCTCTTTGCTCTCAGAAGGTGTAAATCTTTGAGGCTAAAATTCTCCCTAAAGCAGTTTGAGGAGTGCCTACATTAAAATGACCATATATTCTTCAAATAGTATCTGATTTGCATGGTTGGTCATTGTTGGAAAGCTTAGAAATCACATTTTCAGAGTATGTGAATAATCTCAAAATGTCCCTTGGTAGACTTGTGACAAGTTTTGACATGGCTGGACACATTTGTTCACCGTATTGTTAATTTCATCCTACATGACCAAAGCGCAGACTCCCTCTGACTCACTGAGTCACTAAACTGAAACATGACAGGTTGTGATTCAGTTCAAGTGATAGTTCGGAATTTTGGACATAAGACCTATTTTCCAACTCAGCCGGTGTGATAGAGACGTCTGGAGACGTTTTCAAGAAATTTCATTCAGTTCTTCTAGTTGCCGAGTTTGCTGATGAAGTTAGCAATGGCATTAAAAACACTCATACTGACTCCACAGTGCACCCGAGGAAAATCGATTGTAACGGCAGACTATCGATGTACATATCTGTGTTGATAGAATGTTTGAAATAAAACCAACCTTGCAATTTGAAGGATTTATGTCTCAGCAGCAGCAGCAGCGCGTCATACTTCCGGCAGTGGCGGACTGATTCCGCTGCCGGAAGTATAGTGCTGAGAAAGTAGTCCCTCAAAAATTCATGCGATGCGACGTTAGTTTTGTTTCAAATATTATTCTATCAACACAGATATGTACATCGATAGTCTGCCGTTACAATCGATTTGCCTCGGGAGCACTGTGGAGTCGGTATGAGTGTTTTTAATGCCATGCTAACTTGTATCATTGACTTGCGCTAGCCATAGCATCAGCGAACTCGGCAACTAGAAGAACTGAATGACATTTCTTGAAAACGTCTCCATCACACCGGCTGAGTTGGAAAATAGGTCTCATGTTCAAAACTCCGAACTATCCCTTTCAGTACTTATAGCTCTCAGCAGTGCTGTCGCTATATATACAAGACTGCCTGTATTAAAATAGAGATTATAGAAATGTCCTTGCCAAATGTTGGAGTTAACTACACATTTTCCGGAATTTTAGGTCTTTTGAACTTGCTGAGACAGATTTTGGTACACTAATTAAAGCACAGTACACTCCGTGAACAAATTATTTGATGCACATACTGTTTTCTGAGACGTCTCAGCGTGCTGCTTTTGTCATATTGTAGGTTTCAACATTCAGCAGAAACTCTGAAAGATGGCAACATCAGAATGCAGCACTTTTAAACATGTTGCTCTGTCCTCCTCCCAGTGGCGGATCTAGAAAATTCTACATGGGGTGGCAAAGTTTTGGCAGGGTGGCATGGGAGGACAGTATGCACCAATCCCCAAATGTAAATGTAGTTAACATATCAAACATAAAAATACTTTAAACTAATTATTGTTTTATCATGAACAACAGGAACACGCCCAGTGCATCTTAAAAAGTAAAAGTATTAATAGCAAAATTAAAATATAAAATAAAAAGTGCAATAATCAAAAATAATAAAATACTTTAAAGCCTGAGGACCCTCTTCCTCCCTGTCACTCCCTGCCTCTGTCTCACATTCTGAATATGCAGCAGCCTTCTCCTCTTCATCCTTCACATCCTCTTCACCTTCACTTATTTGTTCATCTCCTTCTGTGGTCTTCTTCTGCTTTGAGCCTCCTGGTCTCTCCAGTTCACTACCTTCTCCTTCATTTCCCTCCTTCTCTTCTGCTGTGCACTTTTCTTACGAAAAACCCTTTCAATATCCCTACTTTTTGCTTTCCTTTTCATTGTTCAGCTCTCTCCAGCTACTCTTGCCTGCAATAGTCAAGACGTGAGAAGCTATGGTTATCCTTGTATCACTACACTGTAGGGCCATGTAGCTAATATGAATGAAAAATATAAAATCAGAAGATATTTATTTACAGTTATGTTTAGACTACTTAATGCTATTGTATTAGTTATTTTCCCAGTTAGAAAAGTAAAGAATGTCACCATGTTCAGTAGCTCCTCTCTATCCCGGGATGCAGAGCCATAGCTAAGTAAATCAGGGGCCTAAGATTATATTTACAATTTTTGAGTTTTGGTCAAGTTATTGTTTGTTTCAATACTTTGAAAATCTTGTGGAAATAGTGGCGGATGTTTTTACAAGTAAAGTTTTTAAACCACAAAAGCCCAATGTATTCTCCTGCGTAAAGTGCTCTACATCGGTTACGGAGACCCCTCTATGTCGCCAGAGAGTCTTTAAGGAAAGTCTGTTATAACAATGGTGAAAGAGACTGGAAGGACATTTTGGCACATCCAACAACTTTGAAGGGCCTTTTCAGTGTTAAGACTTGGTGGGTCATGGTTAGAATTAGGTACATGTTAAGGATTAGGATTGGGCATTTGGACAACGGGCAAAGCATAACATCAAGAGTAAAATAAAACAAAGGCGGTTCATTGTCCAGGGTCTGTGATGGTTAATGCAAGGATAAAGGTTTAGTGCATGTGCTTTGTCTATGAGTGTGTGTGTGTGTGTGTGTGTGTGTGTGCGTGTGTGCGTGTGTGCGTGTGCGTGCGTGCGTGTGTGTGTGCATGCGTGTGTGTGAATGAATGAATGAATGAATGAATCGTTTATTTCGGGCATGACAAGTAATCAACATCTGCATACATCATCATTTATATTCATACACATGACCGAAAGGGACAGCGGGAGAAGCAAAGCTTATCTAGTCCCGCCCCCATTACCCATACAATTTTATTACTTTTTCTTTTTTTTTTTTCTTTTTTTTTTTTTTTTTTTCCATGTTAACTTTCGACATTTTGGACGTCGCAGCAACAATAGCATAAGGCTGCAGTTCATCTCAAGGCAGTCAACAGACTACATGCACGGCCGTACATGTGTCCCTGTCGAACCATCACGAGCGATCACAGTCTCAAGTGTGTGTGTGTGTGTGTGAGAGAGAGGGAGGGACGGAGAGAAAGAAAGATCAAAGTAAGATCTCACAATGGATCCTTTTAAAAATCCTGCTCATGATATGATACTATTATTATTATTATTATTATTTGAATAACAATTACACTACCACTACCTTAAGTGGTGTCTCAGCCATTCAATTTTGATACATTATGAAGATTGCTTCATATTTTAAACCAGGTTCTTCCTTAAGATGTTCAGCAACCTCAAAGTGCTGCAGGCAATTTGACAAAAGTATTGGTCCTCCTGCATCTGACTGCTGCCCCCTTTTTTACTTGGGGGATATCATCTTAAATGAGTGCTTTACTCCTTTCCCACCTGACACCATCTGCTGACAATGTAATATCCTCCCACTGAACATGATATCTAACACTGTGTTCCAGGATGTGAAGTAATGCTGCTCTAGTGCACATCAAGCCAAACTTCAGTTTGTCCATTTCAACTGTGTTTGCCAACACAAACTTCACATCAACATTACGTTGTGACCGGTGCTACCAGGTCAACAGTCAATTAATCAGAGCGTCTCGGAGAGTCATAATATGTGACGAGAGACTGATTGTTGAAGTGGAGAAACATAAAATCATTTATGACACCAGATCAACAGTTCTTCCACGTCGGAGAATGAAAAGAAGCTGTGTTGTTGTTGTTTCCTTTATACACACAGTCTATCTCGCGAACTCGCGTCCGTTCAAGATTGTCACGCGGTCTTCCATGAATACCGCTGGCTCCCAAGGCACCGCGCCGCTGCCGTAACACGCCTGGTGGGGATTGCCGCTGGGCAGAGGACGAACGAACGTACCGCACTCAGGGAGGAGATGAGTCACGTAGCAGGGCACTGGGCTCCTACTTAGCACTGAACGATTAGCTGAACGAATCTTTTGAACAAATCATTTTAATGAACTGATTCAAGTAATTCAGTACACTCAAATGAACTGCCGATCCCATCACTAGTGGGTTTCCTCAGACTTTTTAAATTATTTTATTATTGTAATTTTCCCCAAAGCTCAATGAACTCAGCAAGAGGGGAACCTGACCTGCATGGTAAATCTTCAATTTTAGTGTATTCACAAAGCTTTTTGGGTGACATATTTGTCTGCTTAATTTTGGTATTCTAGCAGAATTTCAGTTCAGATAGTATTATCAGTGATGACTGACTTTTTCCTAAAAATCACAAATTTCTCAATTCCGTTTAGGCTGCTGCTTAGATTAGTGGACATGTTACTGTGCTACTGTGATGCTGTAATAATAATAACTTCACTGAGGGGTTCCGTGTCCAAAAAGGGTGGGACAGACCTAGCACACACACATACACACACAGTCTCCTGTGGCAGTATAAGTAGGACATTGTCAGACCAGACAAAAGGCCTTATCTTCATTTCCCCTTTCAGTCTGGGTGATGGGCCGGGAGAAAAGAACAGAACTTAGTCTTCAATAGGTTTGATCAGATTTTGATTTCTCCAGTGCTTTCAACACCATCCAGCCAGCATTTCTGAAGGACAAGCAGCACGCAGGAGTTGATCCTCACCTCACATCCTGGATTGTGGATTATTTGACTGATCGATCCCAGTATGTGAGGACTTGGGATTGTGTGTCGGACATGGCTGTCTGCAGTACAGGGACCCCACAGGGAACGGTTCCGGCTCCATTCCACTTCCCCCTGTACACTGCAGACTTCTCCTACAGCTCCTCCTCCTGTCACCTGCAGAAGTTCTCTGACGACTCTGCCATTGTCGACCTCATCACAGACGATGACGACAGAGAGTACAGAGAACTTGTTCAGGATTTTGTGGACTGGTCCCTGCGGAACCGCCTCCAGCTCAACGCGGGGAAAACTAAGGAGCTGGTGGTGGATTTCCGCAGAAGACGACACTCTCCTCCATCACCGGTGAGCATCCAGGAAATAGCATAGAGATGGTGACATCTTACAAATACCTGGGTGTTCACCTAAACAATGAACTGGACTGGTCTGATCATGCTGCTGTGCTCTACAGGAAGGGTCACAGCAGACTCTACCTGTTGAGGGGACTAAGGTCTTTTGGAGTGCAGGGAGAACTCCTGAAGACCTTCTACGACTCGGTAGTGGCATCAGCCATTTTTTACGCAGTGGTCTGCTGGGGCAGTGGCATCACAGCCGCAGACAGGAAGAGGCTGGACAGGCTGATTAAGAAAGCCAGCTCTGTCCTTGGATGTCCCCTGGAACCAGTGGAGGTGGTGGGAGAGAGGAGAATGGCTACCAAGCTATCATCTCTGATGGACAATCTCTCCCACCCCCTGCAGAACACCATCGCAGCACTGGGCAGCTCCTTCAGTCACAGACTAAAACATCCAAAATGTCTGAAGGAGCGTTATCGCAGGTCGTTCCTCCCTGCAGCTGTTAGACTGTACAAGTACTGCTCTAAGTAGACCACACACACACACACACACACACAACCACTCCATGTGCAATATACTATATTTTAAGTGCAATATATTGTCATTTTTCATACTGTCAAATTTTTTATACTGTAGTTTTCTCATCAGTGCAATATCCATATCCTTATTTAATATCCTTATTTAATAGCTCAACCTTGTTTCCTTATACTGTAAATACCATGTGCATACTGTGTATATTCTAGACTGGTTATAATGTACATTCTACATTCTATTTTTAAACCTATTTTTATAGTCAGTGTTAATATCTTTATATATTGTATTTCTTTTTGGTAATGCATGTTTATTATTTATTATCCTTATCTTTATTGTCTTGCTGCTGTAACACTGGAAATTTCCCCACTAATAAAGGACTATCTTATCTTATCTGACTCCCTGCTAGTTATTCCTGCAGAAGAGGAGACCGTGATTTGCACGTTCCTAAACCGCTGTCGACCAGCTGTCCCTGTCGTGAGTCGGTGGACTGTGAGTATGTAGCCAGATCTCATGATCTATAGTGTCAAATGCTGCATTGAGATCCAGCAGGACCAGTATAGAAGCCAGAACAAGATGTCAGGATTAAAGGATCGGCACTTGTCTGGCTCAAGTCCTACTTATCAGACAGATTTAAATTTGTGAAAGGGTTAGGGTTAGTAGTGTAAACGAGGAATCCTCCATACTCACTAAAGTTAACTATGGAGTTCCTCAGGGTTCCGTGCTCGGCCAAATTCTTTTTACCCTGTACATGCTGCCATTAGGCAACATTATCAGGAAACAACATAAATTTCCATTGTTATGCAGACGACACCGAGCTATATGTATCTGTACGGCCGGACGACCCAAACCCCTCAATTAAACTCCAATATTGTCTCATAGACATACAGACTGGATGACCCAGAACTTTCTGATGCTTAACACAGAAAGAACCGAGGTCATGGTCCTTGGGCCAAAATATTTGAGAGTGCCACTTTCAAGTGGAGCTTTAAACCTAGGCAGTAACACTCCAGTCCCTTGCACTACAGTAAGGAACCTGGGGGTCCAGTTTGACCAGGATTTATCACTAGATGAACACATTAATCAAATATGTAGAACAGCCTTCTACCATCTTCGCAACATTAAGACAATTAGAAATATTGGTAACACTTTATTTTAAGGTACACCTATTCACCATTAATTAGTTGCTTATTAACATGCAAATTAGTAACATATTGGCTCTTAATTAGTCATTATTAAGTACTTAATAACAAAACACAAAACTACAAATATTAATAATGTCCAAATAACTCTAAATTAAGTCTTTGTTACTTAGAATATGTTCCCCATACTAAAGTGACATCTCGATCATTACTAATTCACTAATAGTTGAAGACTTATTAACCAACACATGTTCCCTAAACTAAAGTTGCCTCCTTTTCACAATTAGTTAATATACTATAGCACATAACTACTGCAATAAACAAGTGATGGGTTACACCTTTGAAAAAATGGATCTATCTATAGGTTCCCTCTCATTCAGTGGTAGAATAACAAAGACAGCACAAGTACAAATACCTCATTTATTACACCACTGGTTCAGGTTTTCCCAAGGCTGACAACAAATACTGCTCGAACAGGTAATGGGGTCTTCCTGAAATTCCTGAAACACTGACAACTGTATCAGTGTATGTAAATATGTCATACAATATGGTATGAAATGTATAATCAGGTCATACTGTATGATAATGCAGATACTCTATTGTTGAAAAACACTGCACAATATAAAGTATACAAATACAAAAAATTAAAATATAAAAAATATAAAACCTGCACAGCTCAACATGACTTGTCAAAGGTTAGAACAAATGTACTGAACTGTACAAACATTGCACTTCCACAGCCTAAACTTGCTCTATAATTACTGCATCAGGTGATTTTTTTTCCCCTGTGCACAAATATTTCAATTTCTAATAAAATGTAACAGAATTATAACTGAACAAAGAAGCTCACTTTCTTAATATTTCATCAACAAGGGGAGGAGTTGACATTTGGCCTTCATGTCCTCTATAATGCTCTTCTTCTCAGGGGTTATGTGCGTTGCACACCTCTTAGCAAAGGACTGCAGGGTCTCACTTGCAGGATCATACTTCAAGGTGTTGAAGGTTACAGGATCCACAATGTTGAGCTCTGCAATTGCAGTAGTCATCTTGATGGTTCCCCGGTCCACGCCATTGATTCTGAAGGCTTCAGTCATGGTGCGGACTTTGCTTAAGCTTTTCAAGACTTTTTTATATCTGCTGATAACCTCAGCTGGCCCTTTCACTGAAAAATATATAAAACAAAAACAAAGAACACGAGAAATGAGCACAAACCACGGCTTAAGGTCAGCTGAAATTGCTCAAACTGGTCACTTCTCTTTTGATAAAGTATGAAGCATATTCCAGGAACTGGAGATCCTGCTCATCTCCTGATATGATTCCAATATGTGGTTCAGAATTCAAGATTTAGAAAATTATACTCTGTAAGATCTGTTTAGTTGGTAAGTCTTATGGATCCGAATTATGTTTAATTCTGAGAGACAATCTCTCTAGCAATACATTTGATGTTGGATAATAATTAGTGTGAATGCTGCAAAATAAAATGGAGCTTTATTCTTGATGAAAGCCAAATGTTTTACTTTAGACATTTAATTTCTATTTATCACCAGATTCCTAGTATATTCAGAATGTAGAACTGAAGATCTGTATTTTTGCCTCATAGTTACTTCAGGACATATTTATAACAGCTCTTCCAACTCTTTTATTAATACTTATTTTTCATGACCACTTGGTGCTAACAGGGCAGTTGGTTCAAGTTATGCCATTCTTACCTCTTACATGAGCTTTTCCAGGCACAGCCACAGTTGCAGATGCAGGTGGCTGTGTCCGACGTTTCTTCCTTCTTTGGATGACAACATCACTGTCCGAGGACTCACTGATGTCTGGAGAAGATGGGGGAATGACGTCATCTCCATCCATGTTGCCATCATCATCCTCCAAAGTAAATACTTTAGGTTGAGCTTTGATCAAATTGAGGATAGATGAGACAAATATCAGATTGTTATGAAAATATATCACACAGTTCATTACAATTACATTATATGTTGCAGATATAAATATAATGCATTATTATTGTTATTATATAAGTTGCTCCCAAATCACTCACATGATCTCTTCGTTCCCATGATTTGCTCACGTAAGAAATTGCGCTCTTGCTCAAGATCCTTTATTATTTTTTCTTGCCATTGGATCCTGGCTTCTAGGAACTCCTCTTTGGAAATTGATCCTTAAAAACAAGAGAGCAGGATACAAAAAAGATTATGATTTGACAGTATTAAATGAGTGAGACAGAGAGAGAATGACATGCATGTAACAAAGGTAGTGGACCTGATATGGTGTGTGCATTAATTTGATTTGTAAGCACACGCATGTATACTGACAAAATCTGCCAACAACTTAAATCTCAGGTGGTAAAATCACGCAAGAAATTAAACTCATTTTAGACAACAAAGATGCACTGCTAGAAAATGAGAAATCATTACCTGATCCAATGCTGCTTATGCTGCTGCAACTTGGAGCAGAGCCTTTATCTCCTTTATTTTCAGGACCTACAGTATGGCATAGGTATAACAAAATGTATACACATTAATACATTTGGACAAGATAATTATTTAAGTATTACAGTTCCTTGAAAGTTAACAAAGAAAAATTTACCATCCAGATCATTTTTGGTCACCTCTGTCATCGTGTCATCTTTAGAGACTTTTAGGGATATTTTCTTCTTGGCCTTAGGCTGTAAAAATATAAATAAATTAATTTGAGATTCCTGTCACAAAGGGAAAACGGTATCGAGGTCCATCCGAAGTGGCTCCATATTTGAGAAATCGCACCTTCGACTGCATACGTGGGTGCATTACATCTACAGGTGCGTGGATTTACATTGTATAATAACAAAAGCCATCAAAGACTAACTCTAACTCGGACCATAATGTTTTCTTTCAATGTTCTCACTTTACTGTTGGTTGGGATGGGTCTTATAAGAGCCAATGCTTACGAGACATGAGTTTAAACAGTATATGGGAAGAATTCTGAATATCAGTTGAATTTATCAAGTATGTGTAATTGTATAAGTGCTGGGTTGCGAAGAGTCCAATGTAGTACAAAGGTCTTGTGGATTTCTAAGTTTTAGGTGGTTCCTGGAAATTGTCTCAAAAGAACTTAACTTTTTTAAACAGACACTTCACTGTGCTAATTTACTCAGTATCCATTTTTTTTATTTCTTAAAACTCTTCAAAGATACAGCAGATTTCATTTGTTTTGGGGTTTTATTCCATTCCTCCCCTCATATAGGGGATGTTCTTCACCCTAATTTGCTTTTGAGATTTGTTGTTTCAGGTTAAATACACTCTTATATTCAGGCTATGAGTATATATCTGCTGTGTCTGCAAATGGGACTGCACATGATAAATTATGGTTATAATTATGGTTATAAAAAGACTAATGACAACTTAAGAAATTGGTTTAACCACCCACTTCTAAATTGTGTCATAAATATTTATCTTTGCAAAATATCAGGAAATCAGGAATGAAAAGAATGAGAAGAAGAGGCAAGCAGACTGTTGGTCAAAGAGCAGAGATTGTTATGATAGATGAAAGCAAATTTGGCCATAAAAGAAAGGTATGAAAGTTACACTTATGAGTAATGTCAAATACATGATTTTGTGTCTAAAAATGTGTATTTGATGTTGGTTAAGTCTGTGCTAAACTCAGCTACTGTCAGTAGACACAATATACATACATTTAAAACCTGTTTTTGCCTGAGGTGCTTGGAGGTGTCCTGTATCTCGAGAAGTAACTACTGCATTATGGAATAAGATACATTGTAGTTCATTGATGCAATCGAGGTGAATGTCGGTTTTAAGAAACTACATTATTCTTACATTATTATGATTTATTCTCTCTCATTTCCCACCATTATTGCAGAATCATTGTCCTCATTTTTAAGTATTTGCTCTTTGGGAATTTCAGTACAACAGAGGACGGGCAAGCAACAGGAGTTCCTGGGTGTTTGGAATGCTAGGGATTAAGGATGACAGGAGGAGACCCATTCTTAAGATTGTGCATCACCGTTCAGCCAGGCATCTCTTGCCTCTAATAAAGAAGCACGTTCGTCGTGGAAGCTCTGTCATTTCAGATGGGTGGAGGTCTTACCGCCGTCTTCAGGATGAAGGTTACAATGTAATTGTATAAGTGCTGGGTTGCACTTATACAATTACAAGTGTATAAGTGCAACTTATACACTTAAGTTGCACTTATACACTGTCTGTCAACCATCAAGATTTTTTTGTTGACCCTGTTACAGGTGCACATACACAAAACCTGGAGAGATTTTGGGGTATTTGCAAGTCAACTATCTGCACTGTAAACCCGAATTTTCTTGTAATTAAACTTTTAAGTCATAATTAATTATTATTTTATATTTTTGCTAAAAACGCTGACCCAACTAAAGAATATTAGTATTCCACTGGAATGTGCAGTGAAATTATCATGTTAAGTAGTGATCACTTAATTGATAAGGTTTTTCAATAAGGGGGCGTGTCCATGTCCGGTCCGAACCGGTTGTTAACTGTTTCCACACATGACGGCATTGTGGTGTTAAGTTGCAGTTGCCATCGTCGAGTGAGAAAAGTTTTCACGTTAGCCAACGATGCGTGCCATGGGCTAATGCTAAGCTAGCAAATTGTTTTAAGCCACTTCACTGTTAAACTGAGTCTTTCTGTCGTCTTACATACGTTACACACGGGGAAAATGGCCGTTTTAGGTGTTAAGGGACGACGCTGCTCGTTATATCATCCGACTTTTCATTGTATGTCGCGCAAACTACTCAGTTCGAGTATCCCGACAAAATTTAACTTTATTAAAGTTTTTGGGTGCCGTGGACTCGGAGCCATGTCCACCAAGTGTCAAGCACTCATAAATCGACGGTGATGCTCAGATTTGCTGTTCGTTTGGTTGCTGTTCATTCAGTTGATTGTAGCAGAGCATGTGAGCAGAGCGGGCGAATTTTGAAAGGAGCGCAGAGCGGGACTTTTTTTTTCTAGGATGATTGGGGTGGAGCGGGGCGTTAACATCTGAGCCAGAAATCGCCCAGATGTTGGATAGGTGGCCCGCCCTCTTTACTGAGGACCAGGTATGTGCTATGGAGCTAGAATTTATGTTGGGTTATTTTCCTATTCCAGCACAAGTGCCATGTTCTCCCTTAAATATTTTTCAGGTGGACCGAGAGTTCCAGAAAATCGTGGGGAAGAACCTGAAGGAGTTCTTCCAACACTTGGATCAGCACAGTTCTCGTCTGATCAAGCTCTTTAGATCCAAGAGCGGCAAGGTTGGGCAGCAGTTGGGTCAGCTTTTACAGCAGTCAGTGGTACGTTCATATAATTTTACATCATTCAGATCCGTTGCATGAAAAATTGCAAACTGTAAATTGTAAATTTAAATGGTAACTTGTGTTTTCATTTTATTCACCTGAAGACTCAAGAGCCAACTGATGCCCGGACATTGGTCCTCAGAGGACTTCCCATTCTTCTTGGAGACAACCCAGCAGATTTCTACAAGCCGGGTAATGTAAGTAATTTTTCATAAAAAATATATATATGTATATATATATGTATATGTGTCCAGCCATGGCAAAAGGGTTCACAAGTCTACTTTGGGACATTTGGAGTTATTTACAGATTCCGAAAGTGTGATTTCTAAGCTTTCCAACAATGTCAAACACATGTCCATCTGATCATTTTTGAAGAAGATGTGACAATTTGAATGTAGGCACTCCTCAAACTGCTTTAGGGAGAAATTCAGCCTGAAAGATTTCGACCTTCTTGAGGAGCCAGGCCAATAGCTGCTCATTTGCATCACATTAACATGGTCACAACCCCCCACCCAGTCTAGCTGTCAGTGACATCTGATGTCTGTTAGCCCACAGGACAGTAACAGTGTAGCAGTTTGAAAACAAAGGAATGAATGTAGTTCATGTCAATGTAGTGTTATTTGCTGTAAGTACTTCAGTGGACTGATAAGAATCAGAATTTACTTTATTGATCCCCAGAGGGAAATTCTTCAGTTACAAAAAGCACTTGAATAAAAATGAGAAACAAGAAAGATGAAAGATAGATACATACTTCAAATATCAAATGAAATATAACTAAGTGTGTGAAGGAGAGTTCAATATTTTCCAGACCATGGACTATATTATCATCTTCAATGCCAGTTCCTCCCCCACAATGTGGCTGTACCAACTCTGTCCATCACAGTTGATATGCGGACTAAATGATGACATCACAAACGCACCCTCTTCTGCTTACTCTTCTGTGCTGTAACCTTTGGTTCTGGGCATGTGAAGTATTTTGCCTCATCAGAACAGAAAGGCCTGATTTTTTCAAAAAGATAAGTCTGCCTGTCCATGGTCAGTCCAGATGGGGCCAGGACGGGAAGACTGTCAACAGGGGGCAGAACTCCTGGGTTGCGCAGTAGCTGAAACTCTATAGGCTCTGCATCACTGTGAGTTTGAGCAAGCACCACACCTGGTTTGTTGGCATCAAAGCTGTGACAGAATAGAAGCACACAACAGGATATTTAAAACATGGCTCACTGTTCACATGGAACACTATCATGTCCATTCGTGATTTTTTTATTCATAAAATGCAGAATTTTGAATATAAATACCTAAAGTTCTGATAACTCTTGATCTGTGGGAGCTTTCGAAAGTAGGGACTCAGATGTGTCTGCCAGTCGATGGTCTTTACTATCACTCTGCCATCTGCCGTTCCAACAAGCTGCGGAATATTGAGGCAACTTTCAGGAGAGCTGTGTTCCACTACCTGTTGATAACAAGAACCACAATGAAAATAATTATTTACTTTTCCCCCCCAAAAAAATCAAATTTTACACATTACATATTGCAGTCTATATAAGCATTTGGCTATTGTATAGAAATCAATTTATACACATACCTAAGACATACATGAGATCGGCTAAGAGCCTTAGCCGATCTCATGTATTGACGCCACACTGAGGCCTTGGACACATGGGTTGGCAGCAACTTCACATGCCAATCCTTATGCCCAGGATTCTGAAAAAAAAAAAAAAATACTTGTTTCAGATCATGGTTCATGTTAACAGGCACTTTATCACTGAATCAGTATAGATTGATCATTATATATTGCTTGAATTATGTGTGAATGCCACACCTTTATGTGCATGTATTGCACGTGTAATTAACACGTTCATCACACATTGTGTTAATCATGTGTGATTCATGCATGCAAAGGTGTGGCATTCAGAAATCATTCAATGCAATGTTAGATTTTGAACACGGGAGTTTCGTCTCAAAGCATTGGAATTATCAAACTGAACCTGCGGGTGTACAAAATCTCAAAGAGGGCCGTGACATGCTCCCCTTACGACTTATAATACGCTCATCTGACCGAACAAAAGTTTTGATGTGCGCATCATTCTCATTCTAATAATACAGTACCGAGCTAGCGAGCTAATAACAATGTAGCCAAACGGCGTTATGAAACGCACAGTGGATTATTAAAAGACAGCGTCCCTATGTGCGTCTGTATGTGACTTTGAATGAACACTAACATAACATAGATTAACAACGTTAATGAAAACTCACCCAATAAGAAACTGAAAGGTATTCCGGCAGACTTCAGTGCCTCCGATCAGATAAGAGGTCCGGGCGTGCTTCCTTTTCGTCGCAGTTTTACGTCTGTTCGCCTCCAAAAGTCCAATTAGATAAGAGATAGAGCGGTGCTGGCGTCACGTCATCATCTCAGACAACTACCGTGTGTGTCCTGCTCTCTTTCAGCCACGGAATAATCATCTGTTTGTTGTTTTTGTGACGATGAAGTCTGCTAACACGTTAGCATAAAGATCGCTAGCTTAAAATGCTAACAGTCCACACACAGCCGTCTCTGTGCTTTCGCTGTCCTTGTGAAGAAGCTGCTCAGCCACATCTGACTTATTGTCCTGTTCTCTTTGCCTTCCTTTGTCAAACAAAGCTTTGATGATGACTGCTTTGATGATAATCACGCTTTAATTTCGCACTGCACACATACACACACACACATACACACACACACTGCACACATACGCTGGAAAGTTCCAGACACTCTCTCTCCCCTCACTCCTCTCTCTGAGTGAGAGCTGCATATTAATTAGCCATGTGTATTCTCCGTGATCGTCAGCTGATTGGCTGAAAAAGCAACAAAGGCTCTGGAATGTGAGATCACCACACCCAAACTAGGAGCGATTCACAGTGATAAAACGACCTTAATTCAAACACAAAGTTTATGGTTTTAAGACCCACAATACTGTGATTTGAAGCAGGTAGTGGCTCCTTCAAAACTTCAACTTGTGTAATTTGGAAAAAAACGGAAATCCCTAATTTTGAAAAAAAAAAACGTTTTCCTGTTTTTCTCGTTTTGCGCTCGGCCGACTTGTTCCCGCTTGGTCCGTGGCGGGTCACATATGTGTGTATATATATATATATATATATATATGTACATATATATGTATGTACGTGTATATATATATGTATATGTGTGTGTGTGTGTGTTTTGACTTTCATCATCGTTTTAATAATACATGTGTTTGAGAGAAAATGTGAATGTAGTTTTGAACATATTTTCTGATGCTCAAAACCTATTTGTGCAATTCTTTCCAACTTTTGTTCTTTGTTATTTGCTTAAATCAAGTCCAGCAGTCAACCAACCAATCTGACCTTCATGCATCTGACTTTTCTGTGATTTTTATATTATGTAGCTCAATTTCACCAAAGGTTATTTACAAATTACAAATGGCATGTTTGTCCCCTCAATCAGATGATGCCCTCCAGAACCTCGGCATTCGGGTCATCCTTGTTGAAAGAGAAGATGCTCAACTCCAACCTTCCCTCCACCTCCGTCCAGCTTCAGTGAAAATCATAATTGAGGGTCAAGTTGTGATGGAGAGTATAAAAGACCTGCCCAAAGCCATGTGTCTTTTGTTTGGGCTCACCTATGCTCTCCATTTAGATTACCCAAAGACGATGAAAAACACCTTGCAGTTCATCCAACATGTGCTTTTCGCATTGGGCCACGGTGAACTTAAGCCTCTGCCGGCTCCCCTCTGGGGGGGAAGTCGTGTGGTTGGCTCCGGGGTAGGCGTCGGGGATAGCTGTGGCGGGCTCCGGCCTGCCTCCTGGGGGGGCGTTCTGGGGGAGGCTCTACTGTCCCTGGTGATGGGCTGGGCTGCCCTGGGGGCCTGGGTGGGTCCCGGGTGTGGGGACCTGGGGCCTCAGGACCTGCCTCGGCGTGTGGTGGGCTGGTCTGTGCTCGTGGTGCCGTCGTCTCCTGCCCCCTCGGGGCGTGCTCTGCGCGTGGGGGGCGCCGGATCTGCGGCGCCCTGCCCTGGTCCTGTGCGGGGTGGACTCGCGGCTGGCCCTGGGTCGGGCGGCGGCGGGTATCTCCGGGCCCGGGGGGCTGGTGGACGCCCCGTGTGCCTGGGTTACCGCCGGTCTCCTTCCGGGGGGCTGGGGGGCGGCGACACGGTTTCACCACCGATTCCCGACCACACCAAGTGACAACCTCCTCACATACATATATATGGATGCGCGAATACACAGACATACAGATACACACACAGACAAACTCTGGTTCATGAAAGAACCAATATAAACTGATACAACTGTTATAGACAAGATCACCTTATCTATATGTGGTTGTTAACAAATTCTAATGGTACTGTAAAACAAATGCATATCAGTGTTATTAATGTTGTAATGTTGTCATTACTGCCTTAGTGTGTTATGCTACTAATTTCTATCTAGTGTCTCTCTTTCCCTCCCTCTCTCCCTCCCTCCCTCCCTCCCTCCCCCTCTCTTATCTCTCCCTCTTTCTCCCCATCTCTCTCACACCTCCCTTGTCTGTCTACCCACCCTCACCCCCACCCCCCCTGTCTGGCCCGGTCCTCCCACACAACCTAATAAATAAAAACATAAATAGCAGGACGGGCATTACAGCGCTGTAATCACTCGCCCTGCAAACAGCAAAATCTGTTCAACACCAACAGACATGCAGTCAACCATAGTGCATGCCCAAGGTACTGGACAGGACAGGTTAAAAAAAAAAAAGAAAAAAAAAAAAAAAAAAAAGAACTTAAGCCAAAGATCCAAACCCTGAAAAACCTCCTTGCGATCTAGCCATTGTCGAGCCATTTTAAGTTTTTTTTATTGTATGGTCTTGAACGGTTTTGAATGTTGATGACATTTTAGGGTTAGGGTTAGACATTTTAGACATGCACTTTGTTCAGACATGCACTTTGTTCACAATGTCTATTTTGAGGGAAATCATCTGGACCTTTTTTGTAAGTTCCTCCTGTGCGATGTATTTTTATTTTATTTTTTTTGTCATTCAAATGGTTTACAGCTCTGCCAGCAGAACAGCTGGTTCTGGATCTGCTGGTTCTGCAGCGGTCTAGAAATGGGTATAATTTTTGGACAAAAACTATTTTCTTGTGTTTTTTTACCCGTCTCACTTTAAGGTGTTGATTTGCACTGGTGATTGTTCATTTTGCACAGGATTTGTTGTTGAACAATTAATTTATAGTTCATACAGGAAGTTCAAATTTTCAAATGATATCCTGTTTTTACATGTTTCGATTGTGTCCAGTTGTGTGTATTTTTTTGTACTTTTTGTACTGTGAAATACCCCAGAGGTAACACAATAAATGGGTTATCTAAAATGTGTTGAATTTCTTCCTTTATAGGTTAAATCTCAATCCTTATAATGTAATTAATAAAATGTATTATTTATATCAACAAGTAATGGCAAGTAGTAACAATTAATTATATAGTTCTCAATATTTAATATCAGTAGTACATTGAACTAGAATTAATGTGTTTTTGCGTTTTCGAGACATGAAAAGATTAGTTATGAGAACTAAACATTTTAAGTACAAGCCACTGATGTACTAAACAATGTATGTTTGTACAACTAAACATGTTTAGTTTCACCATGTGTAAAAACTAAAGTGGTTTAAGGCAATCGGTTTCCTTATACAGGTCTAGTAATGTCAACTAGTTCGGGCTTACAGTGTGGAGACAAAGAGGGAACCGCACACAAAAACTGTTGAGGGATCACTTAGATGTAATTGAGTGGACTTATTGGCGTGGAAACCTTCACAGTAACGGAACACTTGGAATGCTTTTGCATGACATTATAAAAAAATATCCAGTATGAAACCTGTCTGAAATGTAGATAAAGATATCAAGTTGATATTTATACTACCACTCAAAAGTTTTGACACACTAAGGGCCTGATTTACTAAAGCTTTGCGTGTGCAAAAACGTGTGCAAACTGGATTGCACACGCAGATTACAGATGACGCACAGATGACGCACATTCATTTCTTATTTGGTATATCTGAATAAATTAAATATAGATATCCATAGGATAAATGCGTATTTGTACTGGTATGGGCTTACCTTGGTCTGCAGTTTGTGGTTCAAGGAGGGCTCGTACCTATGTTCCCCGGTTAAGACCGGAGGAAAGGGGAACCCCGATTTACCTTAACGGGTCCAGCTCTAACCTGGTCTACTCTCGGTGCACGGCGAAGCGCAGGTGGCACAGTGCGCACACGTCACCAAAACCTCACAGGCAGGTTACCCTAACTCTAACCCTTCCAGTTCCAGGCACATTTAAATGCAATAAATAATCACAACAATCACTATTTAATGTAACTATCTGAATCAGCTATAGATATATCATCTATATCGATTGTCCCGTCGCCTCTGACGTCAGATCAAAGGCTGTTGGCACGCGTAATGGAAACTCAGCCTGACTGAATTAACACAGATGAAACCAGGGACGGACTGGGACTAAAAAGCCGTTGTGGTGATCCGCTTTATTTATTTATTTACTTATTGATAAGAAAGTCACTCATCCATTAGATCCATAGAAACAGCAGAACTCGCTCCCTGGCAGCTGTCAGTGAGCTGCAGGTGAGTCAGGAGGAGAGCGCAGCACCTTCTTTTTTTTTACGGCAACATCCATAGTCCATAGTTTTCTTTGTTTGATACGTCAGGTAATGATGGAGCTGTCCAAAATACCGACGCAGGATAATAATAATAATAATAATAATAATATAAAAAGGTCCTATGGACCCGGGGAACAATATGTCATATATGCCTCGATCTCAGTTATCTGCTCATCGCAGAACGTCACTTTCTGTTCAGTGGCTTCAAATTTAATTCAGCGCTTCCGTTGAGTCTGCTCTTTCTCCATGTGGACAACTCTTGACTCGCGCAAAATCCTCATTTAAATAGGGTGGTCTTAACCACTTCTGCGCCTGTAGTCAATTGCGGCCGCAATCTTAGTAGTTCACCCGCAAAACGTAATCCAGTAGCGGGCGCAGTCTTTCTGCTCGCGCAAGCAATTTAGCGCTCCCTATTTGGAATCTTAGTAAATCAGGCCCTAAATGTACTGTTACCTCTGAGAAAAGGCTATTATCATGGACATGAAGGCCAAATGTCAACTCCTCCCCTTGTTGATGAAATATTAAGAAAGTGAGCTTCTTTGTTCAGTGATAATTCTGTTACATTGTATTAGAAATTGAAATATTTGTGCACAGGGGAAAAAAAAAATCACCTGATGCAGTAATTATAGAGCAAGTTTAGGCTGTGGAAGTGCAATGTTTGTACAGTTCAGTACATTTGTTCTAACCTTTGACAAGTCATGTTGAGCTGTGCAGGTTTTATATTTTTTATATTTTAATTTTTTGTATTTGTATACTTTATATTGTGCAGTGTTTTTCAACAATAGAGTATCTGCATTATCATACAGTATGACCTGATTATACATTTCATACCATATTGTATGACATATTTACATACACTGATACAGTTGTCAGTGTTTCAGGAATTTCAGGAAGACCCCATTACCTGTTCGAGCAGTATTTGTTGTCAGCCTTGGGAAAACCTGAACCAGTGGTGTAATAAATGAGGTATTTGTACTTGTGCTGTCTTTGTTATTCTACCACTGAATGAGAGGGAACCTATAGATAGATCCATTTTTTCAAAGGTGTAACCCATCACTTGTTTATTGCAGTAGTTATGTGCTATAGTATATTAACTAATTGTGAAAAGGAGGCAACTTTAATTTAGGGAACATGTGTTGGTTAATAAGTCTTCAACTATTATTGAATTAGTAATGATCGAGATGTCACTTTAGTATGGGGAACATATTTTAAGTAACAAAGACTTAATTTAGAGTTATTTGGACATTATTAGTATTTGTAGTTTTGTGTTTTGTTATGTAAGAACAGACCATATTCATTAAGTGGTATTAAGGGAGAATAACTATTCTTGGGGTACTACCACCTTATAAAGTCCATACTAAGCAAAGCATAATGAGATCGTAATTCCTATACAACAACTTCCTTACTTAGTACTAATAAGCAATATTTCTGAGGTTATTGAGGGAAGACTCTTAGTTAATGGCTTACTGGTTGTATAATAAGGCCATGCAGAATAAGGCATTAATAAGTACTTAATAATGACTAATTAAGAGCCAATATGTTACTAATTTGCATGTTAATAAGCAACTAATTAATGGTGAATACGTGTACCTTAAAATAAAGTGTTACCGAAATATTATATCGCGACCAGACTCTGAGAAACTAATCCACACCTTTATAACCTCTAGGCTGGATTACTGTAACTCCTTAATGTCAGGATGTCCTAGTAAGTCCCTGAGAAGCCTTCAACTTGTCCAGAATGCAGCAGCACGGATACTGACTGGAACCAGACGACGTGATCATATAACTCCTCTCTTGGCTTCTCTACACTGGCTCCCAGTGAAAAGTAGAATAGATTTTAAAATACTTCTACATACAAGGCCCTGAATAATCAAGCACCTTCTTATATTTGTGATTTAATCATTGTATATCAACCGAATAGACCGCGCCGCTCCCTGGTTATTCCTAAAAAAAAGAAAAGTAGAATTGGTGGTAGAACATTTAGCTACCAGGCTCCTCTCCTGTGGAACCAACTCTCACTTTCAGTCAGACGAGGAGGAACACTAAGGGCTAGAAAATAAACCACAACATATATGAATTTACATTTTTAATATTAATAGTCATAGAAAGAAAAATCAGACTTATTATCAACAATCTTCAGACACAGTACTGTTTTTATGAGCTGCGTATGTTCTTCTGAACAACAAAGGCAGGTAAAACAAGACGTCTTTGCCCAGTCTGTGGTTCCACTCTAGTACCAGTAGGTAAGCTGTTCGGTGATATTACTGTCTGTAAAACAATGATTATAACGTTAGCGAAACAAAGTATCTGTTCTTAAATTGGCATAGATGTAAATGAACTGTAAATATGCTAACGTTAGCTCAGCTGGCGTTACATACTTCTCTTTGAAGTGGTTGGCACACACGGAGTGTTTTTTGGGAATGTAGCAGGGGAATTCCCATCAAAAATAAAATATATCCACTCCGCTTTTCTTTACCATCGACAAGAAGAATGTGGAGTGTCTGGTGCTGGTTATTATAACCTACAACAGAGCAAAAACTTGAGAGTTTACACTGCTTTCCTACTGACAAGATGAGGAGAAAGGAGTAGGAGGATGCCTGTGGACGGCACAACTTCCCAAAGATTCACGGCTGTGCTCTCAACATTTTTCTCCTGATGCATTTGAGTTTATACTCCTGCATAAAGTGCTCTGCGTAGGCTACGCAGAGACTCTGCGTCGGCTACGCAGAGACTCTGCATCGACGCAGAGACTGTCGAAGAGCCTCTGCGTCGTCTACGACTGCACAGAATATTTTTTTAAGTGTCCGTCACTCCGTCAAGGGACAACTGAGACGGCAAGAGCTGTGATTGGTCCTCAGGACAGGCTGAGCGAAGCTGCTCTGTGCCGCCTCACAGTGAGCACCGCGCGTCCACAGACGCGGAGCTGATCCCCGCCGATAAAGCCGCTGCCAAACTATAAATACGTCATATCTTAACACACACAGCACATGTTTAGACTCTAAATGGCCTATTTCTCGCCTCAAATTATCTTAAAACTGCGTTCCTTCACACATAAAAGTGAGAAACGGCAACTGTTTCAACAACACCTGTCTTTCTCTCTCGGACACCATTGCTCACTGTAGCCAGAAGCACAAAACCTTGCGCAGCGACCCCTACTGATCGGGCGGGAAATTGCAGAGCGTGTCCGTCACCACGACGCAGAAGTATAAATGCTCGAGGCGTCTCCGTAGTGACGCAGTCGGATAACACATTAAGCAGTCGGAGAAGTATAATGTGGCCTTAACTTTACAGTGTGTTCTCCAGTCTGAATGTCTGAATGAGCTGATGATGTGCTAACGCTCAGCTGGTTGCTAAATAATTAGCATCACAGTCAATACTTCATACACAAAGCGGTGTCATTCATACATGTCTTTTAATCCCTGTATGTGAATGAACACTAACGTTACCTAGATTAACAACGTTAATGAAAACTCACTCCACAGAAGGTTAAAGGGAGGTTCGGGTTCAGACAACTTCCTATGTCTGTTAATCAGTGTTCAGTTATTGTCGTGTCCTTTCGGCCTTTTCGGCTAAATAATACACTTGTCCTCTGGCACCACGACAGAGGACTATGAAGGCTCGAGGGGTCTCCGTGGTTACGCAGTTAGATAACCCATTACGCAGTTGTAGAAGTATAATGTGGCCTTTAGGTGTTTTGTTGTCTCTATCTCTCTCTCCTCTCTCTCTCTCTCTCTCTCTCTCTCTCTCTCTCTCTCTCTCTCTCTCTCTCTCTCTCTCTCTCTCTCTCTCTCGGGTCATCAAGTTGAAAGGAGGCCATGCAGTTTCAGACTCCTCTTATCTTTTCTTTGGACAGACCTCTGACCATGGACCACCCACGGGCTTGTGATCACAACTAATTGCCTCTCTTTCATTAGTTACTTCACCCCACGGAGTGGGAGTGAAGTATTATTTTTGATGGCTCTGTGTGTCTGTTTGTTTGTGCTTCCACAATTCCACACTTGCCAATATGACCAACAGAGGCAGCTAGAAGCTTGTTGCGTGAATGGGGTGAAGTCTGCCATCTCTGATTGCCTATCATCTACATTATACATTTATGTGAATTACATACATGTAATTACATATATACATATGTAAATGTGACATTTTTGTTATCTGCTGAACTCGTTTCTGTATGTGTGACACCTTCTGCACCTACTGGCTGTCCCTCCTGGAAGAGGGATTCTGCAATCTAAAGTATCTTGTAAATAAAATATATTATTGTTATTATTATTAGGGACCTCGTACACAAAGGTGATGAGGAACCTATTGAAATTGTAAAGATTCTTATTATTTTCTGTCTTCGAACTCGAATTTGACCCCCTAAACGTGCTTCAAAACGGACGCAAATTTGCACGCACATCAGAACTGGCGAAAATTTTTATAAAATAATGGACTTGTGACAAACCAATGCAAAATGGCTCAGTAGCACCCCCACAGGTCAGGGCCCTATGGAGCTCGGTGAGTATATTGCCTGGCCCGAGACGAACAAAAAATCCTCTTGACACCTTGACCTCAATGCAACAGGAAGTCCGCCATCTTGGATTTGGCGTATTTCTTGTCGTTTTGCGAGTTTCATAAATGAGCTTATTAATCTGACAACGTTCCTGTACATGTCTACAAACGCGAATTTGATCCAAAAGCGATGTCGGCCATCTTGAATGCGTTCTTCTCCAGCGCTAAACTTTGAAATGTTTCTCCTCCTACAGTTTGACAAAACCCCCACATATCTTATATCAGAACGTGCGTCTTGCTCGGGAATAGCTGGCTATGACTTTTTCGTTTCGAGTAACTAAATTTGGAACCTCACAGTGTCGTCATACTTTAATGTAGAAATGTGATTGACACTTTAAACAGGTCACAAGACTTGGGACTTTTCTCACCTATGTCGACGTTTCGATACATATTACGGTTGTTCCACAATCGCAGTTTACGTTTTGGCCGCTTTGAGATAATCACAAAAATCTCCAAACAAACTCCTCTCCTGCCCACAATTTCCAACTTAAACAGACATTTTTTTACATTACCCTCCTCTGTGGCTCTTACTGAGGTTTTCTCCTTTAAAAGCTTTTTTTGTCAACCTTTGCTGTGAGGGTCTAAGGATAGAGGGGTGTGTCATTTGAGGCAAATTGAATTTGTGATTTTGGACTCTATAAATAAAAGTCCCTGACTGAGCAACAAGTGGGCTTCCATCAATGTGTGGCATATGTAGAGCACCAGCATGATTTGCGCATACGGAGAGTGTGTACAATCCATAATAGTGCAGATTCAAGAATAAAAATGATTTCTTCCAAGCTTTGCTGCAGTTCTGAACTAGGGCAGAAAAAAACAGAAAATGTACACATTTTTGGGGTGGTAATATCTAACTATTCATATATAAGTTGTTAAATATTTATGACCTCATTAAATACACTCACTGTCATTTCGTTTAAAGTCTGTTTCACCTGCAATCTTCTTTAAATCTTTCACTGAAATATTTAATTTATCCACTTTCCACAGTTCAAATTCGTTCTACTAACGTTCCATGTTCACCATCCCTACAACCTTGGGACCTTGCCAGAGCAGGTACCAAAAAAAACCACTAGGTACTATCCCTAATGGAAAAACAACACAAAAAACAATGTGTCAAGTCAAGTCCAAACCGAGTAGTGCTAGAACTGTATAATGGAACAGCTCCATTAATGTCCTTCTCCTCTTTAGGATGAAGTAACCTCTTTAAAATCCTTAAAATTACCCTTAGCTGTCCATCAAGTGACCTCTTATAGCCCAAACTCCCTCTTGACAAGCTTTCCATCTTTAAGTGATGGATAATTTTATCCACAGGATATGGCTGAAGACACTAATCAAGAACTTGTTGATGGGTTGTTAAGGGACAATTGCCCATAATTCCTCTAATCCACTGGATATTCAATTAATTATCCATCAATTAGAGACACACTATCCAGGGTGGCAAGTTCAAAGCATTCATTAATATTTCAAGTAATTTTCAGTTTTTAAATCTGTCTGGGTTATAAATCCTGCCAATGTTCAGCAGAATCACTCTGCAACTACAAGAACCTTGCACTCAGACAAGAACATTCACCCAGTTGTTAGCGTATTTTTGTCAAACTGACTGAAAACATGAAAAAAATCAGTAACTCTTACTAGATAGTTCCAGGCTTTGTGATGTGTTCATGTTAGTGCACCATAATAACATTTATATTTAAATCATGAAATGAGAAGGTTGTAGATTTAATATGCCGCCTGTCTGGGAAGAGAAGGAGAAAAAGAAGAGGAGATCAGTTCACCTGGGTCACTGGCATGGCTGAAAGAACGAGCAGTAAACACACACATACAAGTCATTTGAGTATGTTACTAATGTGTCTCTGCAGCAGGTGGGAAATCTATTACTGGTGTTTTCAAGACACTTCTCAATCCAAAAAATGAGAGACAGAGATGAGAATAACAAACAGTGTGTGAGGGAAAGATGGGGAAGTATAAAGAGAGGCAACACAAACAATTAGTCTTGTTAGGAGTGAGTTCAGCTCACACACACCTGCCCTCCGCCCTGTCACTCCCATGCAGAGAGGGCCGCCCGTACCCATACGCCATCACAAAAGAACCAGGAGGGTGGTACTTTATCTTTTCTCTACGCTCCACTCTCCCTCTAGCCCTCTCTCTCTCATTCTTGCTTCATGAAAGTATGGGCTTCATCAGCCCCCCGTAGAGATCATTCATCAACACAGTAACCCACGCATGCTGTGCTTTTTTTAAACACTAATTAGCATTCAGACTGCCTGCCCAATTATTACCAGCTGTACTCTAATTAGGGCTTATTTAAACTGCTCGTCAATTAGTCTTAAACATTATTGGCTGCCTGAGGCAGATGGTCTAGTTAACACTTTGTGAACCAGAAGCAGATGAGAGCGGTTCAGGCACATCAACAGTTGCGGTCCATTAGACAGGGTGGGCTGAAAAGTTTGTAGAAGTAATGCAAAAGGAATTAAGCTTGGGAGGCATTAATTTCAAATTTTTGTGATTCTAACTGCATTTGTTGCTACACTGGTTCAACAAAAAGGCCACAATTCAAACAACTGATTCTTGATTTTCTGTTTATTTTCCTCTCTTTCGGCGTCAACACCAAGAAATCATAAGACACGGTGAAAACTATAAATACAAAACATAAAAGTCCATATGAGTCCATTGAGGCTTATTTTAACAAACCACAAAATGATATACAAAGAAACAAAGTACAATTACCGTGTGCGCCTCTTGAACACAGTGCAGAAAAACTACAGTAACTCCATAACTTCTTGCCTCTATGACAGTGGTCCCTCTTCTGACCCACAATCCTCCAGTTCACCCTCAAACTGACCATGCACTTTTAAAATAAAATGACCTCACTTCAAGATATTTAAGTGACAATAAAAATAATTTTACCCACATGTTTTACCTTTAACACTTCATGAACTCAAATCTGTAACAATGAAATCTGTCTCACAGACAGTTACAGCATTGTTTGCTTCCAGATAACCCCACAATTGATAGTGTAAGAGCCATTTGGCTTCTTCCCAGTTGTTTTATATGCCCGCTAAGTGGCAAAATGATGTAACTGGGTCATACCAATATGGGAGGAACTGCAAAAAAAAAAAAGGGGGAGATGCTCTAGCTTTATCAACTGTTCAATAGTGGGCAGTTGAATTCAAGAGGGGTAGGGAGAGCCTTGAAGATGACTCAAGGTCTGGACATCCTGCCACAGCCACTAACCACAAAAACAGTGATCATTTTCACCACATGGCGATGGATGGACATTTGACTTTAATCAGACAGCCAATGCTGTAAGAATCACCCATGAAGGAGTAGAGAGCATTCTGCAGATTGAACTTGTCATGTCTAAGGTTTCTGCTATCATTTTTTTTTTTTTTTCGATTAGTCACAATTATCTTCGTTAGAACCTATTTTGGACTTCTGTTTAACCTAGATACAGTGGACTTGCGTGTGCTTTAATAACACAACATTTATCACAGTTAAATACCGGAAACAAATGACCACAGATTTCTTACAGCTTAAATACTGATAATAATTTAATAATATGAGTTAATACATGAGTATGTGATTTTAAAAATATCTACAAGGTATCAACGTCATTTGTGAACTCACTTCTCTGCGGTCCGTGAATATACAGCGGCTCAGGGATGTCAGCATTTAAAGCGGACCTAGACCAGAAGTTCCAATTAACACTGTTTTTTTGGTGTGTATCTGTGACCTTACCTGGTTTATGAAGCCCTGAAGGTTCGAAACAAACAGTTCAGCCACTGCTGAGAACGCTTTGATGTATTGTAATCTCGGGCTCAGTGAGATCTCTGAAAAAAAACCTTCTGGTTACGCAACCAGCATTTCTCCTGAACAGCAGATCCTCATGCTCTGGGCACTAGTCCGGGCAAATCCGGTTGCGTACATTGAACCGCAGAAGAAGAATAACATCCGTTGTGGAGGTGTTTCACGAGCGTCAGTGTCTTCTGACTCTGGGTCAAAGTCATAAAAGGGACTGCGGCGGGGAGTCGTGAAGAAGCTATTTTTAAACATTGTTAAAACAATGTTTTGATAATGAGTAGCAGTGCATCCACAGAGGGGGGAGCTGCGCTTCTGAGAGCTGGTGTGCTAATTATGTCACTTCTGGGTATTGGCCAATCACAAGACAGTTGGGAAGGCTCTACACTGGCTGGCCAATCACAACACACTCTGTCTTCTGGGGGTGAGATTTCAGTCTGAAACACAGTGGCTGAGGCGTCAGTAAGGAGAGATTTCTATCGGCTCATTAACAGCAACTAGGAGGTTTTTGACCATAAAAACAGGACCACTCTATGTGAGGTTTAAGGTGTTAGTGCATCCATGGACTGAGAGTTGCGGTTCACAGAGATTGCATATAACGTGTTTCGCTGGTTTATTTTCAGTAAAATGTTCCCAAACTTTGGGTCGGAGTTTTCGAGTCTCTTCATCTATTTCCACCATAATTTGTGTGTTCTTCTTCTCTGCTTCCTTGCGGGATGTAAACAGCGAGCAATACTGCCCCCAGCACTTCCTGTAGCTAGTTCTAGATAGCTCGAGTGTGTGTTTGGCCGTGTTTGTTTACACTGGACTTACAGATGAGCATGAAGCGGCCGGTGTGTGATTTACAACAACAATAACATGACGCGTCGACACTTACATTTTATCGTCAAGGAATTTTTATAGTTGATGTAATCGATTATGTACATCGTAGTCATTGCAGCCCTACAATAGACACACAGCAGCACGCCGGCACAACTGTTTCACTGAGGTGATGATGAGTGATTGACAGTGCGAGCTGCGAACGTGATTCACGTCCTCCTCCATGACAGTTCTCTGTGTGTCAGTGCGTTCGCGAATCATGAGTGAGGCATGTGAGTGACAGCACGAACAAATCACAACCTCCAGAAGTGAGGGAGAGAGCAGTTCCACTCCCTGCCACCACTTTTGTTGCTGAGCTAGACTGAAACAACACAACACTAGTTTCTGCTCAGTGGGTGCCACAGCTTTAAGATTCTTCATTGTACCAGCAACAACTCTTAGGGCCTGATTACTAAGATCCCAAATAGAGAGTGCTAAATTGTAAACGCCCAACATTGCATATGAATTAAGGCAAGACCGCTAAATGGTCTTGCTGCATTTCAAAGATATTGGAGACTGCAAAACTCAGTGCAGGGTGAGGTCGATTAGTTAGATTAGATAAGGTTTGATTAAAATGTAAAAAAAAATAGTAACTTTTTGTCATGAAAAAAAATATGCTTTTTTGAAAACACTAATTAAAAAACTGCTTACACAAACCATTCATAATTGCTAAATTATGGCTCTGAGTTAGACTAAGTGAAGAGCCATTGGGCAGCTCTTCTAAGAGAGCCTAGCTAAGGGAGCTGAATTTTTAAAAAAAGCCAGACCAATCACTATTCACTAATTATTGTAGCAACATGTTACGATCTTCTATTAGGGAGATCAAACTGGAAACTGGAACTGAGCACCCGAATGCAGACAGGACAAGAAGGATAGTTTTAAGAGTATTTATTGCCCTAGACCAGGGGTGGGCATACTACGGCCCCTGGGCCATATACGGCCCTCTGGGCCTTTTAATCCCGCCGAACCTGTCTAAATTATTAAATAATATTATTAAAGCTTATATGGAATTTTCCCTGCAATGACTGTGTTTCCCCAGTAGATGGGGCACACCCCATGTACACTGGCCTTTTTTGGTGTATTTACTCTCTTGGTCTCTCTTGGTTGGTTACTTGCTTTTCCCTTTGACCCCTTCCGTAAAAATGAGCTGTCCAAAGAAAAGAAAAGTGAACAGTCGTCACTTTGCTTCGAAGCATCCTAACTACGCTAGCAAGCAGTCAGCACAAGAACGGGCGGCTACGGCAAAGGGATTGACAGCTAATTTGCAGACTCAGCAAAGCTTTTTTCAACGACAAACTGCGATTCAAAAGTCAAGTACCGTGGCAAGTTTTTTGCTGGCATTCAAACTAGCAAAGGCTGGCAAGCCTTTCTCCGAATGCATTATAGAGACAGCAGTTTATCGCGCAGGACAGTGACTTGCCGCGTGGAACTGATTGATGAAGACATCTCCAGCGAGTTAAACAAAAAGGCGGAGACCTTTAATTTTTATTCACTGGCACTGGATGAAAGTAACGATATAAAAGACTGCTCAGCTCCTTATTTTTATCCGGGGGATTAACTACAGTTTTGAGATAACGGAGGAGTTTTTGGCCATGGAGTCCCTGAAAGGACAAACCCGGGAAGAGGACTTGTATGACCGGGTGTCTGCTGTCATCGAAAGAATGAATCTACTTTGGAGTAAACTTGCCAACGTGACCACGGATGGATCGCCAAATTTAACTGGAAAACACGTCGGGCTGCTGAAAAGAATCCAGGATAAAGTCAAAGAGGAAAACCCTGAACAGGATGTTATTTTCCTTCACTGCATCATTCATCAGGAGTCTCTGCGTAAGTCCGTATTGTAGCTTAATCATGTCGTTAATCCAGTTGTAAAACTTGTTAACTTCATACGAGCGAGGGGACTTCAGCATCGTCTGTTTATTACGTTCCTGGAGGAAACCCAAGCGGATCACCAAGACTTGCTTTACCACTCTCGTGTCCGCTGGTTAAGTTTGGGCAAAATGTTCCAACGAGTGTGGGAGCTGAAAGAGGAGATCAGCGCATTTTTGGAGGTAATGGGGAAATCAAACGACTTTCCTGAGCTGAGGGACAAGAACTGGCTCTGTGACTTTGCTTATGCTGTAGACATATTTTCACACATGAATGAACTGAATGTGAAGCTACAGGGGAAAGATCAGTTTGTACACGACATGTACCCAAATGTGAGAGCCTTCAAATTCAAGCTGACCTTGTTCTCCAGACAACTTTCAAACAAATCTTTCGCTCATTTCCCCACATTAGCCATGAGGCCCCCCGAAATGCAAAGAAATACAGCAAATCACTGAATGACCTACAAAGAGAATTCTGCCGTCAGTTCTCGGATTTTGAAAAAATTTAAAAGTCACTTCAGTTGGTGTCCTGTCCCCTATCACAAGATCCTGAAGCAGCACCACAGGAGCTGCAGTTAGAACTGATTGATCTTCAGTCTGACTCCATGTTAAAAGAGAAGTTCAACTCTCTTAAACTGAATTACTTTTATGCTTCACTTGATGAAGCCAAGTTTCCAAACCTGTGGAGGACAGCGCAGAAGATGCTGGCATTGTTTGGCTCGATCTACGTGTGTGAGCAGACGTTCAGCGTCATGAACATCAACAAAGCCCGTCACAGATCTAAGTTAACGGACAACACCTCAGATCTATTCTGAGAATTGCCACAACAAGATGATGCACTGGCGAAAAAGGGAGACCAACAACACTGTTCCCACTGAAAATGAACAAGTTTTTTTACTGTGTTGTGAAAAAAATGCATTTTGAAAATACTTTGTTCAAAAAGCAGGCGGGGTGAGAGGGATTGAAAACTAGAGACCATTCTTAATACAATGCAGGATGCTCAAGGACATGGTAAATAGAACAAGTAATACATCACTGTATTTACAATAGAAGACACCAGGCTATATAATGCTCTGATTGAATTCATTAAAGCGATCTGAATGTGTTGTAGCCAATGCGAATCATTTATGGATCACCCTCTGAAAAGGGGAATCAAAGCACTGAAGAAGTGTTTGGTTAGGTAGGCAGATGCCAAAGCATGATAGTAGTTTTTTTGTGAAATATTTTTTTACTGGTTAATAAATGCTTTTTTTTTTTTCAAAAAGGCTTGCATATCCATGCTTAACTACTACCTATTAAAGGCAATGGCCTTTACATGTCATTTATATTACTTCACACAAACACTACATCCATCTGCTCTTGGCACGGCCCCTCTGTCAAATTTTAGAACCCATTGTGGCCCATGAGTAAAAAAGTTTGCCCACCCCTGCCCTAGACAAACAATCAGCTAACACTGGAAGTATGAATGTGCTGTATGAGTGAGAGAATGTGTTGCAGCTGGACCGGGAAGGATCAGCATGCTTCTCTGTGGCAAGTATTGCCCGTGTAGATGTTCCCAAGGAACAGACTCACTCGTTCTGGTGGCGTTAGTGTAATGTCTCTGGTGGTGTGAGGAAACGCTGGCGACGAGCGACACTTCTGCTGGAGAAGACGAGGAGCAGAACGTGTCATCTGCAGCCAACATGAGGACTGGCAGGGAGACAGCGCCTCGGCAGGTGAAGACGGAGAGCGGCAGGAAATCTCACACACAACAGTTAATAATGTTTTACAAATGAAAGTTTTCCGTTTGTATTGCAATGTATGCAGTTTATATTCAATCAATCAATCAATCAATCAAATTTTATTTGTATAGCGCACAGTTTACAAAACATAGTTTGTCTCACGGGAGTTCACAGGGTTGGTAACATCCTCTGTCCTTAGACCTTCGACCAGGGTAAGGAAAAACTACCAGGAAAAAAAAAAAACAGGGTAAAAACCCTGCTGAAAAAACCAGCTTAGACCAGCTTAGGATGGTTGATGGTTTTAGCTGGTTTTAGCTGGTCTTAGCTGGTCTTAGGCTGGTTTAGTTGGTTTACCAAGCTGGACAAGCTGGCCA